>NC_031773.1:62125069-62425069 GCF_001522545.3 Parus major
GATTCTCTAATTTATTGTTTGATCTTGAACTTATCAGTTTGGACTGGAAGTAGTTCATAATCCTTTAGGTGCATTGTGGAAACTACGCGTTAGAAACAAAAATCCCACAGTCCCTGGCCCCAAGAGATGGCCATACATTCTCTTTCTGACCCCTTTGTCCCCAGCTTCTTGGGGCAGCACTGGACTTATTCCACAATGAACTGACTCAATCTGTGATTTTCCTTCCTGCTACTGAGGAAAAATAAAAAACGTGCCCTATCAGGAAAATAAATTCTCTTGACCTGCATTGAGAAGACTCCCACCTACACAAATGCAAGTACATGTAGGTACTATGAGTACATATAGGTTCATACCTACAGGGTATGTACTACTCAAAAGTTAACATACTTTTTTCTTTGACCTAGCCTCAGCTCCCAGGACTGATACAGCTGATTTGAGAGCACCCACCAACCAGGCAATCCAACTGCCATCTTTTTAGGTCTCAAATTAATCTTGAAAATTCACCTTTCAGCTCAAAAATGCATGACAAGTTACAGAACTCTACTGAATCATAGGCCAGTTGGTCTATGCTATTCATTTCAAGAAACTTAAGCATTGAATTATTTAGGGAAAAAAAAGGACCAGTTCACAAGCAACAACTGAACAATTTTAGAGAGCGATAATTCAGTTTTCACAGTAATTAAACTGTTTACTACAGGGTTGAAGATGAGCTATTTAGTTTTCAACAGCATGGTGACATTTTGTTTTTTGGTACTATGTCATAATCTAAAAATCAACCAGATAAAAAAGCAAATTAGTACAAAAAGGGTGTATAAGCCAAAGAGGAAACACATTTTTTTAAAGTGATTAAGCACCAATCTAAGAATAAGGCAAATATATTTAAGAACTAACTATTTCAAGAACACCTGCACTTCCTTAATTAAGCATAATGAAGGTTAAGAAGAAATTGATTGTTTATGTAAGCACCAAGAACATGAAAGGTTTTTGTAAGTAACAACAGTAATTTGGAATGAGGTGTTAAACTAAGTTAGTGAAGGCTAAAGGAAGTCTCAAAACGCAAAGAACCTGAGACATTGATTTATTTGGGAGATCACATTTATTGCATGACTTTCTCTGCAGCATTTGGTGCCAGGCCTTAACAGAGATAGGAAAGTAAACTGAAAGGACCTAATGTAGTAATTAGTAATGCTAAAGACATTTCTCTGTTTTTATGCAATAAAAGTCCGTTATCAGTTGATTTATGCTGCGCACCTCTCACAAATCTCCTGCAGATCCCCACAGGATTCTTACAACCATTGGGAAGTAGGCATATTTGGGGCAGAAGCTACATGATGGAAATGCTGCAGAAGAAAGAGCCAACACCCAAGACCCAGAATTTCACTGCTCTGCACTCTGCCTCCCGCACTGCAAGATCACTCTGGAGAAGATGCTGCCATTTGACAACCACAAGTGTAGAAGCTCCATTTCCGCCCCCACAAATCCTTCACCTTCCCAGAGCTGCTCCAAAGCTTGGAACCTGTTGGGGGTTAGGTGTCCTTCCTTTGGTTTCTTCTCACCTATAGAACTTTCCCCATTAGCTGTGGTGAAACCTGACTGCTGGGATTTACTGAATGCTTGAGAAGACAAAGGGTTTGGCTGGGCCCAGGGGAAAGAGAGGTCAGGTAAAAGGGAGGGCAGGAGCAGCTGCTGGCTGGCTCTGTTCTTTGGCTTCAGAGTGGCACACACCCAGAGCTGTTGTTGCTTGAGGAAAGGAATTCACCATGACAGAGATGGAGTGGCTTCTTCCTTTTCTTCTTCTTCTTCTGCTTCTTTTCTTCTTCTTCTGTGGGCCTTGCACCCCTTGTCCTGCAGTGCTAGGCACCGTCATGGAGCTGCTGATACACCTCATCCACCAGCCCAGGATCTCAGCTCATCCCTGCTGTTCCAGCTGAGTGTTCCTCAGAGCCCTGCAGGAGCACCGGGACTGACTGCCCGAGGGGTTTGTGAAACAAAGCCTCTCCTCCATCCCTTCCCGTCTCAGCTGAGAAAGCTGTCACGGGGTCCCTGGTTCTGTTTTGTTGTTAACGCTGTAGTTATTGTTGTTTGTGTGCCTTGTTATACATACTAGTAAAGAACTGTTATTCCTATCCCCAGATCTCTGCCTGAGAGCCCCTTGATTGCAAAATTATAATAATTCAGAGGGAGCGGGGTTTGTGTTTTTCATTCCGAGAGGCTCCTGCCCTTCCTAGCAGACACCTGTCTTACAAACCAAACAGAACCAAAACTGGCCAAGTGCATGTGGCCAAGGAGTTCTGAAGTAGCTGAATATCCCCAGAACAGTGAAGAGTGAAGCCTGGAGTTCTTTTTAAATACATATTATGTATGCATCCATTTAATGCCAACAACGTGTATGATCCTACTAAAACATACAATGAGAAGTCATCTCTTGAGAAATCCTATGGATGGCATCCAGACAGAACAAAGCATGCCTCTGTTTTAAAGTCTCACCCCAAAACCATAATAACCAGCCCCAGTCTGAGATATGAGAAGTCAAAGAATTGCCTCCTGTAATTCATCATCCCTCAGCCTGAGTGGCTGCCCCAAAGGGCAATCTAACCCTCAGCAAATATAAAGTTCACTAGATGTCAAGTCTGTGGACTGTCTAGTTGGCAAAACACAATCAGAGAATGAAAAAACAGAGCAACGAAAGTTGTTTTCCAGTATTTTTGCTAACCATATGGACATTTTTCCTACCACAGCTCTTAAGTAGGACAGGTACCAGAGATAGCTGCAGTGTGTGGGCTGTACTCCACATATTTCATCACTCCATTTCCAAATCTCACCACTTCAACAGTCATCTCTAGAGGAAAACGATCCTCCTATCTTGTTGCATGAAAATGCCCTCTCCTGTTATGGTTTCATAGCCTCTCTTATATCTCTGGCCATTGAAACTGGACCCTCCATTTACTCAAGTGATCTGCTTCCATCTGACACTTGTGCTTCTTCACTGAAATTATAATTTATCTCACATTTTTTAATTACTTGTTACTTCCTTGAGTTATCTTGCTTAACCAACTGAGCAGTCCTAAAGTTGTCCACTTCATTGAATATTTTACCCTTAATTGATTGCTTTTCTGATTTAGCTGCATATTTGCTCTCAAATTTCCTAACTATGGTCTTTCTCGGTTATTCTGCTTCACATAAATGTTTCTTTATTTTATTCTCTGCTTTTATGTTTCTTCTTCTTCAGTGCCCTTGCTGCTACAAACCCCTTGTCTCTATTGTATCAAGCCCTAGCAATAATCTTCCACCTCCCTTCCAACCTCCTAAGGCTTCTCCATCACACCACCTTTTAACTAAGAATAAGAACATAAGAAGGAAGGCACCCTGCTCCTGAGGGCAATCAGCAACCAGGACAAGACTAAATGCTGACAGAGCTGTGCCCCCTGCCCTGCCCAAGCTGGACCCTGGGGCAGCACCTGCTGCCTCTCACTCCACAGTCCTGTCACTGGGGATGAAAGACACTGAGGGATCTGGGACACAACCAGACCTAATTAGCACCTCTATTTATAGAATATATATTATTCTTTGAAGTGGGAAGAGTTGCTGGTGACAGCTGAGGTAGTTCTGGAAATGATCCAAAGCATTAAGGCAATCCTTTTCCAAAAACACCAGGGCACAAGTTATTCTGGAGCTGGCATGCTATGATGTCACCTGTAAATTCCCAAGGGACAGCAGGCACAGCCACCACCTCCAGGCAGGGAGGGATGCAAGGGCAGGACCAGGGAAAGGAGGGAAGAAATCCCAAGGGTGCCTCCCCACTCCTCTTTTCAGAGGAGGTGTATCAGCTTGCTCAGGGAAAGCATAAGCCCAGAGGACCTAGAGTGCTCTTCACTGTGAATTAACTTTCTGAAGGGTTATGTGCTTTTACAGAATCAACATTTAAAAGCTGCTGCTAAAAAGAGCAAGCAAAAATCCTAAATATCCTTCAAGAAATTTATCAAAGATATCTACTCAATATGAGGATAAAAGTAAACATTCACTAAATGAATCACTCAACCTACTTTGTCCTGCAACAAGGCATCTTAAGACAGGAATACTACCTGAAAGTTGGTTTATACTTTTAAAATCATGTTTATATGCTCAATCATTTGTCCAGTGTGTTTTGGGAGGTCTTCCTCTGCAATACATTCAGCCCATTCACTTTAGACCCAAAAAGCTGATGATGAAATGACAATGCCTGGCTATTTCTTCCTTAAACTTGTTTAAAGCTAATCTGTTCTTAGCATTTATTCAGGTTTTTGAGAAATACCTGTACACTGGCAGAAATTCATGAGTGTAAACAACTTACTTCTCAGGACTCTGGAGTTTTTTTAATTTCTCTAAGGCAAAACAAGTTATTGATCTTAAATGGAAAGGAGTAAGATTCTCACCAGACAGACTGAAGAGCCACATGAGACACCATCTGAAACCAAATGATTAAGCTAAAAGTTCTTTGGGAAAAAACTGATTAAGCTCTAAAGTGCTGAGCAAGCTCATATTCATCTAGGTTGACCCCTGACTTCAAGTGACAGCACACTGCACATGTTCTCCTGGTTGCACCACAGAGAAGAGAGCCCACACCCCACTGGAACCCCATTTCCCTCCACACCCACAGAGTGAACTTTGCTTTTCTCATGATGCAGATCTGCTGTTCTGCAGCAGACGAGAAAACAGAATTTGTACTAGATTTGTAAAACCAACTCCACATTTTCCCACAGATTAGGTGGGGAAAGACAACAAACTCAATCCTCTCAGTACAAGACTTTCAGTACCAATGGCCTGTTAGACAAGTAAAGCACAAAACAGTTTGTGTGGTTTTTTAAAATGAGAGAAAGCATCAAAGACCCAAGGCAAAAATAAACATGTTCTCAGATCTGGACTCATTAGCACTTACTGAATTACACTAAATAAGTGTTTTCCACTTGTTCTGTTGTCTAAACAGATCTATCAAAATGCATGATTTCTCTTTTGATAGGTTAACCTCTTTGTTGTTGTTACCATTTGTGGATCAGAAAGCTCAAACAGCACACTCTGCCATTCCCTTCTGGATACACTTAAAAGCAATGGCTTAAAAAGGATAGAAAGAATAAATATCTCATATGCTGCATTGTACTGTGGATGATGCATTTTTACTGCTTCATCCAGCTGGGCACACATAAACCTGGAGAGGTTCAGCATTTGTCCATACAGCTCAGCAAGTGTGATTGTGTACTAGATGCTTGCTGGCTGCCAAGACAAAATGCTCAGTAATATGACCTATGAAGGAATGCCCAGATTGGTTTTGTTTCTCCTATTCCCTTCACTGTTGCAGTTTCCTTAATTAAAAAATGCATCTAATTATAGGCTGATATGTAATTTTCACTATAGCAATCCCTAGCACTTAAAACTGTGAGTCAGGCCCCCAAAATTATGACTAAGCACAGAAATTAGGCATCTGAATTACAACAACCCACACTGGATTTTTACTTGTCTTTTGGGGGCCAAGCCACCATTCACATTTACAGGCACATCCCTGTGGTTATGAGGACTGGAACATTCCATTTCATTTCTATCCCATGAAAGCAAGACTGTCACAAATTCACTTGATTGCAGGAGCTGGCACAGCTATTACAAGGGTGGGCATTCTCCAAGTCATATCAAGTGCCCCTAGCCTCAAGATACATAGATCAGCATCCTCTCCTGCTTTTGCTCTGAGAGAGGAGTAAGCATCTCCAAGCCAGGTGAAATTTTGCAGGTGGGCATCCCCAGGCCTGCTGAGCCTCAGAATTCCAGAGCCTGAAAACAGCTGGAATCCTGGTCCTTGGCAAAAGGTGCCCTCCTCATACTCCTAAATTAAGACCATCACAGTGATAAATCTTAAACTCTTCTCCATGTAACTGAGGAATAGTGGTAGATATATAGACTTTCTGAGAACTTACAGGTGATGTATCTGCTTTACAGACTGAAGTTTCTCAACCCACTTAATTATATCATAAAAAAGACAGAGGTTTAAAAGCAAATAAAAATTAAATGCAGCATGTACCTATCTCAAAATTATTTTTCAAATCAATCTTTAAGCAAGCTGTAGACAGAGTGTTCACTTCATCATTCCCATTCTTATCTGATCCAACAGCATTCCTCTACTCCTGCCTCATGAATATTGCATCTCCTTTCTATCCCATATTACAGCCACACCCTATTATGGATTTATTCTCATGCTTTTTACATTGCCATTAAATGGGAAAACACAGGAGACTGCAAAGAGTCTGAACCGCACTCAGACAAATAACAAATCTTTAATAAGGTAACATTGCCCAAGTGGATGGCAGTAAATCATCCACAATGAGCAAGGATAATTTAAAGACTACATTCCAATTAGAAATGTCTGCTGCAGCACTCGCTACTGTTGCCTAGTGACAGACCTCACAGATGGAGCGGAAGTAGAGAATCTGAATTTCACCCGTAGCTGACGATTCATTCTTTATACTGTAAGTAACTGTGAGTTACTATCCAGGAACAGGGATTTATATCCCTAGTGAATGCTGCATATGGAATCAGGGGCTCTTCTATTCTCTTTGAAATAGGTAAGTGCTTCAATGGAAGTCATGGAAAAAAAGAAAAAACTAAAACAAATGCATTGCAGACTTCTCAAGTAGCAAGCTGGTACCCCAGGTTCTAGCAGCAGGAAGAGCCAGTACCCACCAAACCTTCAGCACAAGTATTGGATCACTCCTCCAGTGGGAACAATCCCACAGCCTGTCACTTGCCCAGGTATTCCTTCACATTAAAAACTGCACTAACAGATGAAAAACCCACCCCATTAATCAAAAATCCAAATCTGCAAAGCCAGGATCTCACTACAAACATTCCTGGAAGGAAAATCCTGCAGAGCACAGAATGACTCTCTGCAAGCTTATAGCACTGTAAAAATAATAATTTCTGGACAATGATAGTCACAGAATTCCCAGCTGATGCCAGTGGTGAGCTAGACCTGAAGTTCAGTTACAAGAGATAACCATGTCATGTACATAGTTTCCTTAATTCCCTTTATAACTCTGCTTCCTTGGCTGCATAGAAGCACACAGGGGACCAAAATCCAGCGTCCCCTGGCAGTTAAAAGTAGGAGGACTGAAGCCCAGATGAGTAACCTGATAGTTTTCATCTCATTTGCCATTAGGCCTAAATTTTACTGACTTGCTGAAAAAGGCAGGCATCAATCAAAGAGCTTTGGGTTCAATTCACTGCACATTTCCAGCTTTTTGGACTGGTTTCCTCAACTGTTTTGGCATTTCTGAGTACTACCTACAGCAGTAGGTTACTCATCACCCTGTCCTGGAGCACAGGACCAACAGCATCAGTAGAACAAGGGAACCTCCAAACACTGAGGCAGATGAAGTAGAATTCCCAGAACTGACATTTGGCCAGATAGACCATATAAGAAAATATTAAAATCTATTCACTGGGGAAAAAAATAAATGGTTTGTTTGTTTGTCTTCCATCTCTGACAGGAAATACAAAGCTGTTACTTCTCCATTACAGCAACAGCCGCTCCCAGCATTCCAGAAATATGCAGAGCAAGTTTTTCCCACAAGAAAGTAAGGAAAATAGCTGATGATCAGTTTTCCCATCACTTCTCAAAATATAGGATATCTACATAGCAACTTTTAAATTAAAGCTGGTGGTGTTTCCTCAGAGGGAGGCAAGGTGGTAAGGCCTTTACCTTGCTAATACATGAAGGCAAAGTCTGCAATTTACCTGGAAAGCCTGATAGCCAGCAACTGGAAAATCAAGGATGCAAAACAACAGATGCCCTGATCATCAGCAGGAGTTGCAAGACTCTGGAGAAGGGTGTTGTTAGTTCAGATGGGGAAGGAGATAAAGGAGTAAATAATTTCACAACAAGTTCTTATAAAAAGAGCCACTTCAATAGTCTGGGGTTCCCCTTAAAGCTGAGGAGGACCTCAAGCATATTAAGAATAGGAATAGGCTGAAGAAAAGGTGGAGGGGAAAATGAAGGAAAAAATACACCATGCTTGTTCAGAAAATGTTCAGGATGCTCTCAGCAAACACAAAAGACATAAAAAATGTTTACCAATTCTATTCAGCTGCTCCCAGGCTTTAAAAGCCTCACTGTAGACACATCTCCATTTGAAAAGAGCATCTCTAAACCAAGAAATTGAGGGTGATGCCTTAAGTTCTAGCTTTCTTATTTTTCAGACTCTGTGCTGCCTAGGTGTGTAGTTTTGAGCTTCATATTAAGTGTTAGTGAGCTCTCTTCAAAGAGTAGCTAGACAAAACAATTCCTTTTCTAGCTTGATACAAGGACAATTGTTACAAGTTCCAGGCCGAAAAGCAAAAACAAAGGTGGACTGAAGAGAGAAAACAAGAAAGATGGGACTTCATCATCTGAAGCTGTAATTGGACAATGAACCCAAATATGCAGATGGACCATAACTTGTAAAATAGTGAGACCTTGTGACCAGTCATCCATTGTGTGACCATTTTTAGGTCCATCTTGGGTGTAGCCCTGGCCAGGCTCTTGTACTGCCCAAGGTGTATCCTTTAAGGCCTTTCACTAAAAACCTACTTTATTCTTAACTCTGTCTAACCTCTGTTCTAGGTCAGCTTTCTCAAGACATCAAGGGCATTTTCTAGCAAATGGAACAGAAGTCAAAATAAAAGTCTGCTGATTTTATGCAATAACAACAAAAACCCCACACCATTCTGCTGGCCATAAAATATTGTATAACAATCTAATTTCACAACTTTCACTTTTATCCCAAATGGAGCAGTGGGAAAGCGACCTCCAGAATCCTGGTGAAAGCTGGGATTTAGTTATCCACAATATAATTCACCTTGTTAAGAATTTCAAAGGTCAAGGCATAAAGGACAGCTTCTTCATGAAGCTCAGAGCTTCTGCTGCAAACGCTTTACAGAAAAATTTGCTTTGCCAGGGTCAAGGGACTTTCCAGTGCCTTTTCCCATCCCACCTACTGTTTATCTAATCAGGTTAAATTCCAAGACCTGGAAGAAGAATATCTGGTTTTCTGTATGTAAAAATCATGACATGACAAAACCTGAGTCTAAACTGAGGTTTGCAAACACTACTTAGCTTGGATTAATGTGATTCAGTCTGAATTTAACTGTATGCAACTATGTTAAAATGACAGTGCATTAGGAGCAATTTCCTTGCATTTTGAGAACACCATGCAGCATACAGAAAAAGATTAAGGTATATCCAGGGATTTAAAATTTAAGTATTTTTTGGTGCTCAGAAAACTGGAACAGAAGACTGCAGTCCAAACAGCTTCCTCATTTCAGTGAAGTTCATGCACACTGGGGAAAGACAAATTTTAAAGGGTGAAAGACAATTCATTTTCCATGCATTTACCTACTAGGAACTAGCCTCAAAAATAGGAATTTTCATATATGTCATTGAATACATGTCAAATGGGACCAACACTCTTGGCTGCTCTGAAGATGAAAATTACAACTAGAGGAATAAATCACTCATTACTACATTGTATGGATTATTCAGTGCCCATTCCATCCACTATGCAGCAAAGAAAGGGAAAACATAAATGGAAAAATACGTACATCCAGCAGAGTCTGGGTATGTACATACCAGATTTTTGGGGCCCCAGCTGGGTAACCTAAATTCCAACAAAGTTTCTGTTCCTCCTGATCCCCAGTGCCTGGCTGTGGGCCTTCAGCTGCTTCCAGCTAACAGGAAAAGAGCCTCAGGGAGCTGGCTACATCTTCCCATATATACTGGCAGACTGGGGTTTTTACAAATCCAAAGGAAAGCAGTGATCCAACACTTTGCAGGATACTAGGAACCTCAACAGTCTGTTTCATCGGGATTGCAAATCAAAGCCTGTAAGAAAATTCTGCTTAGGGTCAAGGAAGGAGGAAAGCAGGAGCTAGAACTGATGAATTTAAATCCATTCCTATCTTGCCAGTACAATTCTCATCTGCAAAGACAGTGTGAGCTAACTCAGATAACTATTTCTCATTCTTTTCATGTCATTCAGGTATCTACCTTCAAGATATGGAGCCAAAACTCTCTACAGCTTGCTTTCTTCATCACAGCCTCCAAATAATAGCATGCAATAAGAACATATCTTTCACCTTTAAACCACTCTTCAAAATTGTACCTTTTCACCAAAACAACTTCTCATCTCAGCTGGAAACCACAAATTACAAATACTCCATTTATCACCAATGAAGCAAATACAACAGCAACAACAACAAAATCAAGTTGATGAAAACACAGCCAGGCAGTAGCAACACCTACTCTTGACAGAAAAATGAACTGGATTTGGCTCAACATGTGGGTATATCCATTAGTTTCAGGGCAGGGCTTCTCAGGCCATAGAAGCAGAACTAACCTAATCCTGCATCTCCCTAATCCAGCTACTCCTAACTCTGTCCTTCATATGCATCTAGTGAAAGCAGGAATAATTCTGTATCTGATGAAACTGTTTAAGAAGGGCCAAACTCTTATATAAAGTCAGGCTGAGCAACATAAGTTTAATCTCAGATTTGCCTTGAGATAGCCCAATGAGGATCCCAACATTCCTGTAATTTGCAGTGCTGACATAAAAGGAGAAGGATAAAAAAGCCATCTGAACTAAGGAAAACCTTGCTGACTCGGCAACAGAATCTGTCATACCCAGCTGGAGAAGCGACCTGGAATTCTAGTTCTGTGTTAGTGCAGTCCAGAATTAACAGTGATGTGCACAAGGGGATGCTCCTCATGTGATTGCACTCCAGGTAGAAACAGGAACATCCAGCAGAGAGCAGCTGACAAGACAAGTTACAGTGGGAAAAGCCCCTCTGGCACACTGGGAACAGAGCAGGATTTTTCAAGGCACACAAAGCCAACAGTAGGAGGGGATCCACAGTCTGTTCACATTCACACTGCAAACACCAGAGCCTGAATATTCTCTGCAATTCAGCCACTGGCCCTGCTGTGTGATTTCAGGGTCAGTCTTGTCCATGGAAAATGGACAAGAGGATAAATCTGTGGAAAACGGTGGAGAAGCCACCAGCCAAGGTGAGCACAGCCAGTTTGGCCATGACACAGGGGACATCACTAAAAAGAGAAGCTGTAGCAGATGCTCTGGACCAGAGTCAGGTCATGGACAGTGAGTTCACAGGGCACATCTGCCACCAGTTTAATCAAGTCACTCCCAGAATAATCCCTGGTGACCTTCCAGCATCACACAAAACTGAAGCCGCAGAAGCAAGAACACAAGCTAAATCTCAAAGGAAGCCTTTCTGTTGTCTTGCAGGGACTGTCCCATCTCTTTCTGAAGAGCCTTAAAGACACTAATCACCATCCAAGCTGTTCAGTGGGACTCCTGACAGTCCAAAACCCACTGCCCCCCCACAAGCACACTCACTCCCTAGAGGCCCACCCTCTAACAAACAAATGAGAGAAGTGTCATATAAACACACAGTGCTTGGGATTTGTGGTTGTTTGGAGCTTGTAAGGCAGATAAAAAGATCCAGTTCTGCCTTTAATGAATTGCTGTATTTTAAATAAATCCTAAAGGTATTACTGTTTGTAATTTACTTTAGCAAATAACAGACAACAAGAAGAAACATTTTTGCCTAAATGATCTCAGAAGCACTAGGCCCTAAAACACTCCCTAAGGAATCTGTAGAAACACTCAGGGCTCAATAACATTAACCACCTCAGAGGATGACAAGCCATTATATTGTAGGCAAATTAGACACATTAGCTATTAGTGGCTCTAATGATGGTCTTATTTGTATTTTGACCACTTTGCAGTTCAAAATTGAATTTTACCATCTGACTGACAGAATAGTCAGCATTTGTCTGACAGGAGATGCTTTCACAGGGTAACTACCCTGAAGCTCTAGTATTTTGAAATTTAAAGACATCTATGGCTAATTTTACAGGTATTTATATTTGAAAACCAGTTCTGGAAATTCATTCAAACACAAAGCCCCCACTGAATCATTCCACAAGAACCAGGTCAGTCTGGGTACTTGCATAAGCAAAGGTTTGCAGGGCTCAGATCTTTCCATAAGGTTTCTGGCTGTACAGAGAGGAGAAGGAAGCAGCAGTGGAGATTGAGGAGCTACCAGCACTTAGTTGCCAGGGTTCAACTCAAGCTACCCCAGATTACCCAGATGGTTTTGTTGAACTTGCTAAGTCACTTAGTCACTTAGTCACTTGATCCAGGTACAGAAGGCAAAGGGGGAATAGTCTTTCTGAGGTTTGAAAAGTGTGATTTCATCAAGTTAATTACCCAACATCTACTTCAGCAACAGCAGTCCTGTGAGTTTATAGGAGGAGAACGTTCCAAATCTATCAGGTGTTTGATCTGTGTAGCAAGAACCTGGCTATACAATACCACAAATGCTACTGTATTACACAAAGCAGTACTATGAATATTTGTGTATGGATTTTTAGCCCAGATTAATTCCAATTTCTGCTCCAAATTGAGTGAAATCAAAATTGTTTGTTAACTAGAATGTGTCAGGAGGGCTAGGGAGAACAGCAATTAACACTGTTCTTAAATAATATTTTATTAATAATACATTAAAGAGCACAATCTTAGACTGTTATGGAAAGCCATATTACTTGAAAGTTCACATGCACGAACTTTCTGTGAAGCTCTATCCCTCCTTTCCCATTCAAACAGAGACTGACTTTCTCTGTGGAATTTTCCAGCAGAAAGTTAAATCTGGAGGTTTTACAGCTGGCTTGCTTAGGGACAGCAGGACCAGAGCAAAGAGTTTCTGTTAACCTCAAATATACAGCAGCTTGCCTGACATGGGCTTCAACTTCAAAATCTTCTGTTGTGAAGTAAATTTAAGCAGAAAAAATACAGTTCTATTTCAAGACTTTTGGATTAATACAGTTTACTATACACACTACATATCTCCAGCATACAATTTCTCTTAAAAGCTGCTTTTAAAGCAGATTGATTTAAAGCTCATTGTATTTAGTACTGCACCAACTCATCAAGAGACTCAGACAAGAAACAACAGCTCCTTTTATTGCATGAGACTCTCTTCAATACCATCTCTGAGATAATCACTATGCTTAGTGAGTAGAAAAACTTATGGGCAAGTGGAATAGCTGATAAGCCACACAGAAGTTTTGTTACTAAACCATGTAGTAGAAATGGTCTAAAACTGTTTTGTAAACTGAAACTGCAGCAGCACTACCAACCTTCAAACATTTGCTTTACTAACATAACAACTAATAGACCAAACTCTTTCCTACATAACCTACAGGGTAATTTTTAAAAAAAAACTGGATTCATCTCCCCTCAAAAATGGGGGTCTTTGGTGCACAGGATCAAGATTAATTAATATTCAAGGACGACATAGCTTCTACTGTTAGTTAAGTGTTTTAGGAGAGGGATTCTGTATCTCTACCTTATTGCTAGTTCTGTATTAAAGGGAAGACTTCTTCCAGGCCTGCTTAATGAGATAGTATTAACACGTATCTGCTTATAACCCATCATTGCTCAGATTTCCTGCAGGCTTTGGGGGCTAACAGACAAATGTGAAGTTTCTGTTATCCCAGCAGACAAGATATTAAGCGACCACATCAGCTCCAGTTCATGACAAAGGCAAATAGATTCAGAAAATACTGAAGAACTTAAAATAAAACTGTACGTCCCTTAAAAACAAAAGAAAATATTTTTAAAAGGGAAAATAAGTCCCTTGAATTTTGGATCTGATTCATTTTACTAAAGAGGGTTTTTCCAGAGGCAGTTTGATTACCACACACTCTGATCTTTAATTTGCTACTTGAAGGACAGGGAGGAAAAAAACAGCTTCCCTCCAGTAAAGGGAGGGAAATCTGCCTCTCTTCCAATTGCCTGTATATTACCCAAACATGTGAGAAATTTTTGAGGAAATGCAAATCTCCACTGCACACGCTTTCAAAGCAGAGTGATTAAAACAAAATCCTCCCCACCGCAGGGACGCGGTCGGTTTTCCACCGCTCTCAGCTGCGGTAGCTCGGTTGCAACATTCCTCCTCTCCTGTGCAGCTGGGCAAGGTGAAATGGGCCCCAAGGATTATCGCCATTTCCCAGCCACGTCAAAAGCAAAAAAGGTGCCTTTACACGTGGCTTCTATAATAAACCACATAGAGTCAAGGAGCGGAGCTTCCCAAGTGCTGCTCGGAGCGGGCGTGCTGACACGAATGCACATCCACGCAAACCTTCCCCTGCGCATCCTGGGGAGCTCCACAAGCCGGGCTTTCTCCTGGCAGCAAGCTGGCAGTCCCCAGCACCGAGGGAAGCCGGGCTAGCGGCTCTGGGCTTTGTTAGCAGCCACAGGGGCTGCCAGTGCCACTGATATCCGGGAAGCGAGAAGCATCCCATTGTGCAAGCGAGCGCCGTAATCTTCGGAAACCTCATCCCCCTTTGCAAAGGTGTACCTGCGAAGACGAGCCTCCATCCCCCGCGCCGAGCCCCTTCTCCTCCCCGCAGCGAACGGAGCCACCCCGAAAAAAGTTTTGCTGGGCA
Source organism: Parus major (assembly GCF_001522545.3). Lineage (NCBI taxonomy): Eukaryota > Metazoa > Chordata > Aves > Passeriformes > Paridae > Parus > Parus major. Next base: position 62,139,594 of record NC_031773.1, read on the forward strand.
GAAGGGGCCCTGCCTGCCTCCCGCCCGCTGTGAAAAAACAAAGGGTGGAGGAAGAAAGAATAAAGTTTGGGGCTCGGCGGGGTAGGGAGGATGCCCGGGTGGGTTCTGGGCCGCGGATTCGCGCGGCCGCCCGTCCCCGCTGCCCTTGGGCTGCGCACGGCGGTACCTGAACAGGGCGACCGCAGTCTGGTTCCTCCTCCACGCCTTGCCCTGCTGCAGCAGCACCCCCTGAACGATTTCCTTCTCGTCGGGCAGCCGGTACACGGGGAACACGTAGAGCCAGCACAGGACGAAGACGCCCAGGGCGCTGGCGCCCACGGGCAGGCGGGTACGCGGCCACTTCCACGCCAGCCCCGCCATCCTCCTGCTCCCGCAGCGCCGCCGCGGCACCGGGCCGCGCTCCGACATCAGGCCCGCGCCATGCGGCGCCCACGGGCGGGGGGGCCGGCCCGGCTCAGCTCAGCTCAGCCCCGCCGCCGCCCGCTGCCATCGCCGCCGGGGGGAGCGGGGTTGCTGCTGCCGCTGCGCCGCGGCTCGCTCCTCTCTCGGCGGCGGTGGCGGCTACCGCCCTTCCTCACAGTCATTTGGTCCCTCGCGTTCCCCGCCAGATGATGCTCCGCCGCTCCCCGCCCTCCCTCCGCCTCCTGCCGAGGCCCTCGCTTGCAGCCTCGCTGAGGACCGACCCGGTAAATTTCCAACCCACCCCTGCCGCGGGGTGCTCCGGCCTCGCTTCCTGGCCCGCGGCCGCCGCGGGAGGGAGAGAGCGGAGCCCTCGCTGCTGCGGAGCTCGGCTCCGGCGCCACGCCCGCTCCCGCCTCACCGCGGGCACCGAGCATAGCGCAGCGCACGGCTCAAGAGAGGGAGGGAGATCCCGCTCCGGGTGTCGCCTCCGGCACCCACCCTCCCTCTCTTTCTCCTTCTCTCCTGCCGCCTGGCTCTCTTCCCCGGCAGAGGCCGCACCAGTCTCCAACTCGCCCCAGCGGGACCGACCCCTTCCCGATGGTGTCGGCGACACCGACCCGCTCCGTCCCATCCTCCCTCCGCGGGCCGCCCCGAACGCTCCGGATCTCCCCGGCTTCGAGCCAAGAGTCCCGGAGCCGGGATCACCGCGTCCGCCCAGTAAAAGGGTATCCCTCACAAAGTACATCCCACAAAAAGTACACAGAAAAATCTGTGGGCTAAGATGGTTCTGGGAGAATGTAGCAAACCGAGGGCACGGCAAACCCAAAAGCAGAGCGTGCCCCTGCCTGCAGCAGTGATGCCGAAGCTCTTACAAGGAGCAGCACTTGCTCTCTTCAGCCTCGAGATTGAGGGGACACCTCGCAGCCGTTCTGCAGCAGCTTCCTTGTGAGGGGAAGCAGAGGGGCAAACACTGATCCGATCTCTGTGGTGACTCCTGAAAAGACCTAAGGGAATGACATGTAGCTGTGTCAGGGGACGCTTGGGTTGGATATTAGGAAAGTGTTCTTCACCCCGATGGCGGTGGGCACTGTAACAGGCTCCCCAGGGAAGTGCTTAGGTACCCGTGTGTCAACCATGACGAAGTTCAAGAAGCATTTGGACAACACTCTTAGGCACACGGTGGATTCTTGGGATTGTCCTGTGCAGGAGCGGGAGTTGGATTTTGATGATCCTTTTGGGTTTCTTCCACTTGGGGATATTCTGTTATTTTCTGTGCCCACTAGTGTGGTTGGACGTTTGCAGAGAACACAGTGAGGGTTACACCCCCGGTTGGAGTGTGAGTGGTTGATGGGTGTTCCAGCCCTCTGGGATTGTTGCTGCAGTGCTCAGAGTGAGGGAGAGGTGGTAGAGAAACCACCCACAAACCATGGAGCAGCAGCACGAACCTTGCACACCTATGGCAGTGCCCAGCTCAGGCTTCCCACTGGGAATTCATCTGTGCACTAGGATGAGGGTGCCACATGCACAGCCCTCAGCCCTCCTAAATCACCAGTGTCATCATTTCATGCCAACAGAGTGACTCCAGCAGTAGAAAGCACCTCTCTGTGATAACCAGGTAGGCTGAAACATGGGAGACACGTTCAGCTCCTCTCAGTATCTCTGTGGCAGATCCTAGTTTCAGAACCCAGTCTCTAGTCCCTGGCATAAAGGGCAGATTCAGCCCAGGCTGGTAACATCCATTTGTGTTCACCATCTCCAGACAAACCTTCCAGACCCACATAACCTTAGAGTTTTGTATGAGTTGGCAGCCAGCTGCTTTCCAGACTAAAAGCACATGGAGACTTGGCTGGTTTGGGGCAGCTTTCAGGGTTGAGTAGTGATTAAGGGAATTACGGGGTAATTGGGTGAAGGAACGAGATCAAGAAGAAAGTTTGATACAGTTAGTTTAGTATCTCCTGGCCCTAAGGCAGCAATAAAATAACCATAAATACTAGCTGGGTGTTTCAACAGTGCTTTCAGCTAGAGATCCCAACATACTTAGTTTTCAGTGAAAAAATAAACCTGGAAATCTCAATGTATTTTCAGTGCTTGAGAGAAGGAATAACATTCTCATTCACAATGTGTTGCTATGTAGAAATATACACTGACAAATGGAACATTTACTTCAAGATGTCAAATGAACATAAAAATGCCAGGAACATGTAATTGCATAAAAAATATAATTTTCATTCATATTTGATATGCTAGAGCTGTCTGGAGTGTTGCAGCTGTTTTCTCTGGACAAAAATGGGGAAAGAAACTGAGCAAGGCATTTTGGTTAACCTCTAGGAAAAAAAAATATTTGGAGCCAGATAAATATTTTCGTTTTCGTGAGGAAGCTATTTACCAACAGCAGAATAAACCAGAATCTGTTCAGTCACATCTATTAAAAAGAAACAGAACCATTCCGTCTCTGGAGACAAATTCAAAACATAGCTAGAGCCATTAAAAATAAAATAAAAAAAAAAAGTGATTGAAAAAAGGATGTACAGAACTGTATCCCAAATCAGATCCTCTTTTCTCACCTTTGGGTGAGAAGAGAGACAAACTAGAGGCGCTGTATTGCTTTGGAAATGAGAAAGTGGAAAAGAACAGGAGAATGTAGGAATTACTTATTCTTTCAATATTGAAAGCAAACTGCTTTCAATGAATTAAGTTAAAGTACACTCAATATACACAAGATTTTGAGATATCTTTTATTTGTGATCCTGTGATATATTCCTAAGCATTTCCTCCCTTGTTTTCTAAATCTATTTCAGCTTGAAGCCCCCAGGCTGTTCATTGATTTCATAGCAGTCCATTGTCTGTCTGGCACCACGGCAGTAACTCCATCACCTTATCCTGCCTGCCACCCTCAAGGAGCCACATGGATCAAGACAGATATGAGGTGGAGCTTCATGTTGCCACTGACTTGCCACAGGGAACTGAAAATGCCTGGCTCTGCTCTTGCACAGGTGGGAATTACAGGCACACCAGGACAAGCTCAAAGCCAAGTGTGTTTCTCTGGAGTCAAATGCTTCTGTGCAGCGTTATCAGTTGCTATCCTTTTCCTCTGTCAGTGAGCCCTGAAGAACAGCACATCCCTACTTTTTATTTGGAATAACAGCTGCAGTTGGAGAATAAACATGAGGTAAGAATAAATTGCCAAAAATGAATCTTGCTTACAAGCAAATAGCCTGAAGTACTTCAGTGACACTTAGCAATTTTTGAGAAGATGTAGAGATGTCATGATCAGCAATCCATATCTTTAAATCCAAGTACAAAATTTATATTCAGGCATAATTTTACTCTGTTGAATTCCATTTTAGTGAGAATTGATGGTGATGATTTACCTCCATTACTTAATTCCAAGATCTCAGCCTGAAGGACCAGGTATCCTGGGCAGGATCTGTCCACTACAGCAAAAAAACCCCCAACAATTGTTCCTGAGAGGTACCTTTAAAAAGCAGCACAGAGAAAAGGAACGAGTGACAGCATGGAATAAAATGCCTTTTAAACTCTCAGGTGAGACAATGTGACTATTCATAGAGCAGAAGGAAAACATCATGCTGTGATTTTCCTGGTTCCCCTCCAAAATGCACCAGAAGAATCCCCTATGTTCCTTGTTGCATTCCCCCGCTGCCCCTGTGGATGGAGCTGATACTTTGCTCAGCAAACACCTTTCCCCAGCAATAGAATCCAGATTTTCTTCTTTCCCTTGCTCCCAGCTCAAAACACTTGCAAAGATTAAAACTACATCCTTCAAAATATCCAGCTTTTGCCTGCTTTCATTTGAAGTATCGTGTGCTCCTACAGGCATCCCCTTGTACCTCGTCTTTGCACTCTTTCAGCTCTCTCACTTCCAAAATAACAGGGAATTTCCCTCCACTTCAGCATCCCACACACTTTCTGTTCTGCAAAATTTATCAGAGGAGTTGCACTGGAATCAGTTTTCAGGGTATGGCATCCTTTTAGTTGATGAAAATGTTACCATGCAATATACCGGCAAATCCATTACCTTCCCAATGCACTCGGTTGCCACTTGACCAAAATTCCTTGCTCTGTGCTTGCCCTCTGCTCTGCAAGTATTTAACACTACATTAGTAGAGTCTATATGAAAATTTGATTTCATTTTTCAAGGGAAAATGAAGCTGAAATAAAAGTAAGCATTCTGTGTGGAACACCAGCCCTAATTCCCCACTGCCATAAATAACCTGTGCTCCTTTGGCACATTTTTTTTGACCCAATGTACAGCACAAAAACATTCAAAAATCACCACCTGTCTGAACTATTATTGTAGATCAGCTTTTGTGTGGTGTTGATTTACCAAATATTGATATTCATCTAGTATCAATCTGTTGACTGAAAAAAGACTCTCTAACAATTTAAAGTTAGAAAGTGTATGTTTAATTGGCATTGGACAATTGCGTGGGGTAGTCCCCTAAGGTGCACTGCAAACTCACAAAAGATTCCAGTGCCTATTTATTTACAAGTCTTGAATACACAAAATACTAATATATATTCATAACACTAGCACCTCCCATTCCCTGCTTCATATTAAAATACATGGTAATGAGTTTAAAAGGCCATTACACCTGCATGGTCAGTTCCCTGAATTGGGGGGGGGGATCATTTTTAGTGAGGAGTGGTCGTAAAAGATGAAGGAAAACCACTCTTCCTCACTCTGACCTTTCTACTTTTACAATGGTTGACATTACAAATGACACTTGGGGGAACTCCAGTTTCCTCCCTTTGTGACTTTTAAATAGGTTTCTAGCTGTAAGGTCTGTCTTCTTCCTGGGTCTATTTATCAGTTCCTCCATTTCTCATTATAAGCAGAGCTAAACAAACATGCAATGACAAGTGATTTGTTATCTAAATCTGGGATTCATTATCTCAAATCCTGCTTCTATCCTAATCATTAACTCTAATCAGTTCCAGCAGAGTCTATCTCTAGCTAAAAGCTTTAACTTTTCTAAAATTCTTAATTCTTTTAAAATTCATGACTCATTCCCCAGTTCTTCTTTAAGATTAGTAAATTCTTTTACTCAGTATACAGATTATTCCTCATCTATCCAGGCCATAAACTGATATCTCTCAAGATCAAGCCATACACCTTTGATAGTGATGCTAAAGCTGCCATTCATCATAGTATTCTCCAGTTCAAAACAAGTATTACAATAGACAAAATCAAACTTATGCCTGCAAAAATGAGTAACACAATAATAGGGTGGATCAAGGCATTAAGTGTACCACTTGCCATTGGTGACCACCTGAAAAGCACATCCCACCAATGATGAGACAAAGATTCTTCAAATCATTTAAAAACCCTTTTGATGGTTTCTGTGTCATGATGTATTGTGATCAAAGTCTTTTTTCCCTGCATCTTTAATTTCTTTCAAAATTTTTCTTAATTCATGATGTTTCAATAATTGGGCGACTAAGGTCAGATTCACCCCTATAGGCACAGGCAATATTTCCTGCACAGTAATTAAGTTTGCCTTCATGTGCTGATGTGATATTACAGGTTCCTGATAGGACAAGTTGCATCCTTCAATTTTGACAAAATTACAAACGCACACATTAAATTGAGTTTCATTCACAATCATGTTGTCTATCATTACAATCGGGCATGCTGTCCTGAGACAGACACAACCTTGTCCTGTATACACAAGTGAGGTTGTCTGGTTGACTGAATGCATTTCAAAGTAAAAAATGCTTTGGTCCAAATAAATATCCTTATTGCCTTCTAAATTTCCTTCACATATGTATCCCAATTGTTTCTTCATAGAACAGGGTTCTAGTTTAATAGTTTGCCATTTTCCTTCAATTTCCCATGCCCACATTCTGTGTTCAGATGGATACAATAAGGTCCCCTCATGATTTACTCCTAAAGCAACCACTGGATGTATCAGGCTCACTGCTGCATTGTGTATGGTTAAAACAAAGGCTCTCACCATACCTGCCACAGGGTCATAGGTGAAATTGACTAAAACCCACCAACACTAAAGCTCTCTTTCCATATCAGAGGCATTAACCCCAGCACAATTCTGCAAATCTCAGCAGGGAATGTTCCTTCTTCACCCTCCCTAGTGACTGAGGCAGCCACTGACTGCATCCACAGCTGTGGTCGAGTACACCCAAGAGCCAAAAAAATGTTTTCACTAGCTGTACTTAACTCATTAACCATCACTTCATGATCTCCCTCTTCTGTGCTTTCCCATTCTGGTAATATTTTGGATAATTTCCAGTGATTGTTACCCAATGCTGACAAGGAGGATTGCAAAGGTTTCTGTAATATAACCGAATCACTCCTGATTGTGGTAATTTGTTCATTAACACTTCTGATTCCATCGTATTCAGGACTCCCAATCCTGTTTGTAATAACCCAGTAAAATCTCTCTTTTTCCTAAAATTAGAGGGCATATGTTTTTGAAGCCAAGTGGTCCAATCCATAGAAGAATTTCTGAAAAATGGAGTGCATTCTGGATGAATGGCAGGGGCATTTACCAGCATTCCCATTCTCGTTTCAGAGACCATTCCAGATTAATCAATAGCCTCTGAATCCCTGTTTTCTCATTAGCATATGGCCCAATTTTAGTGATGGTGGGAGTCATAAACTCTTCCTCTTTTTCTGAAATCACTGGGACCTGGGTCATCACAGCCTTTCTTGATGCTCACATCCCCAAACATTTTTCCTTTCCCACATACTCACATTTGTAACCCTTAACATAGTGCTCAAAGCCCTATGAGAGTAGGGATCATAAGCTTTCCCTTGGCATCTGTATATCCCAATTTCATTATATATGTGTGATGTTGCTTTAACTCCTGTTATAGCTGTAGCAGTGATTACAGAAGTCATGATCTTCCACATCATGCCTACTTGATTGCCCATGATAACTCTAAGTTCACTGTGAAATTTGCATTTCCAGGTAAGTTTCAGTCCCTCGTCACCCAGCGTGATTCTCCAAACTCCTTCAGGAGCCTTCTTCACTCAAAAATGACAGATCCAAGCCTTCTGTTCTTTAATCTTGATTGCAGTGAAGGTGGTGAGGAGTACCTGGAATGGTCCTTCCCGCTGTTGTTCCAGAGTCTTCTCTGCAAAAGATTTAACATATACATTATCCCCAGGTTGTACATCATGTACTGGCCCATCTAACTCCCTGTTTTGAGCCCCAGACACATATTTTTCAATTTCTCTGAGTTGTTTATTCAGGGCCGCCATATATCTGTGTATGGTTTCTTCCCCTACCTGAATGGGTGTTGTTCCCTCTTGGACTGCATATGGCCTCCCATACAGTATTTCAATAGGGCTTAATTTCTCTTTTGCCCTTGGTTTTGTCTGTATTTGCATTAATGCCAGTGGGAGAGCCTGGGGCCAAGGCGAATTTGCTTCTTGTCCCAATCTTATAATTTGTTATTTGATCAAATGGCTCATCTTTTCCACTTGGCCACTTGACTGAGGATGATATGGAGTATACAATTCCCAGTCTATACCCAGGTGCTGGCTAATTTTCTGCACAATTTTGGAAATAAAGTGTGGCCCTCTGTCTGAAGATATGGTGGCTGGGACCCCAAAGCACAATATTATTTCTTGTAGCAGTGCTTTGGTTACCTCTTGTGCTTTATCTGTCCTGGTAGGGAAGGCTTCTGGCCATCCTGAAAAGGTATCTGTTAACACCAATAGGTATCGATACCCCTCCCTTTCCTGGATAATTCTGTAAAATCAATTTGCCATTGCAACTCAGGTCCACAACCTTTCCCAATTTGTCCAACTTTAGGCTTTGGGGTATTTTTTGGATTAGTTCGGGGGCATAGATCATACGGGCAAGTTGCTTGCATTACTGTGCCCTGCAATTTTCTGGCCATGATCCTATCTTTCAGATGATTATACAGGGCATCTGTTCCCCAATATTTTTTTTCTCATGTTCTTCCTTCACTAATGACCACAATAAATAAGAGTTTCCCTTCTTCTGTTGTACCACAAGTTTCCCTTCTTCTGTTGTAGCTCACCCCTCCTGATTATAACTTCCATTCTCCATTTTAATAAGTGTCCTGGGGTGACTTTATGATGTTTGTATCCTCAATCACCTTGTTTATGTTACATATTAAGTTCTGCACCTTTCAGACTGGCTCTGAGAGCAAAGAGGGGGAAGAAGTAGCAGTGCACAGTTTGTGTTCAGAAAGAGCCCTCACTGTCCCCCATCCTGCTCCTGGACTGTGCTGTCTGCAGCATGGACAGACAGAGGGACAGAGCTCTCCTTTGCTTTTAGTTAGTTTTTAGCTCGCTGAGGCAGAGAAGTTCCCAGAGAAGTTTGTTTTTTTCCTGGATCTGTTCAAACCTGCTCTGGGACAAACAAACCCCGGGAGCTCACGCCTGTGGCCCACCGGGGCCTGGGCCTCAGCACTTTCCAGCACCAGAGGGACTGATAAGAGACTGAGTGAGCTGAGCTACACCCATGGAAAGGACTTTTCTGGATTTGCCATCTCTTTGAACAGCAAGAGGTTTTATTGTTTAATATTATTCAATTTCTGTTAAATAAACAGGTTTTTCCACTTTTCTCCAAGGAAATCTTTTTCCCGAACCAGCTGGGGGAGGGGCCACTTGAATTTGTTTTCTGGAGGGACCCCATTCTGAGGTTTTCTCCCAAATTTGCCCTAAACCAGGACAATAAGCTCCCTGTCCTTTTTGTTATATATTGGCTTACCTTCAGTAGAAATTTTTCCATATGGAATTAATGCTGCCTCAACTGCCTCATTGGGTACCTCACCTTTGGCTGTGTCTTTTGCCTCTCTGTTTTCCAGCATGTTTCCCTCTTCCAATTCAGAGCTTTTGGTGTGCCTTGATGTGCATAATGGCTACTTTTTCAGGCAACTGGACTGCATCTAACAGTTTCAGTATCTCTTGTGCACGTTTGATATCCTTCCCTTGTGAATTTGACAGTCCTCTTTCTTTCCAAATGGCTCCATGTGCATGAACCACCTCAAATGCATATCTTGAGTCCACACAGATGTTGATTTATTTTTTCCTTTTACCAGCTCCAAAGCCTGGGTTAAGGCAATTACTTCAGCCTTCTGTGCAGAGGTGTTTGTTGGCAATGCTCCAGACTCTATTACCTCTCTGCTTGTGGTAACCACGTACCCAGCATGTTTTTTTCCACTGATGATGTAACTGCTCCCATCAGTGAACCAGGTCTCAGCATCCTCAAGAGGGGTGTCTGTGGACCTGATTTTTCTGAGTCTGAGAGAATTACAAGCTGTCAGTGGCTGATCTGTTCCCAATGGAAAGTCTCTTGATAGGATCTCTTGCTCAAGGACTATTATTATAAATAATCTCATTTTCTCAAAACAGTTCTGTAGAGCTGTAGTTAGTATGTTTTCTCTTGTCCCACCAATGGGACAAGAGGCGATGTTCCCTTTACCAATCATGTAAAACCTGTAGCGTATTACCCTATAAAAAGCTGAAAAGTTCAGATAATAAAGCTTTCCTTAGCATCTCGTTCTGGTGTGTGCTGCATAGAATCCACACTTCTACTTCGTGTCCGACAGCCACAGGGTGTCCTTCAGTCCAGGTACTGGAGTAGGTGGCTCTGATGGTCTCCAGGCAATTGTGGATCACCAGTTCTCCCATACTCACACTGAGGAAAAAAGCTGGGTTCTCAATGTTAGTTACCACAATCTCAACATCATCTTGTTCTACCGGTATGCCCTGATACTTCAGGAATCTCTGTGGGGAAAGCCAGTGTCCACCTTTTGCTTCCAGGACTGCAGACACTGTGTGAGATATTAGCACTGCCATCTTCTGGCCTAGGGTGAATTTATGGGTCTCCTGGATATTCACTGCTACTGCTGCAGTGACTCTGAGACACCCTGGCCACCCCTCAGCTGCTATGTCCAGCTGCTTGGAGAGGTAGGTGACTGCCCTCCAGTACGGGCCCGGGTTCTGTGCTAGTATTCCCAGGGCAATCCCTTGTTTTTTGTGAGAAAACAAAAAAATTATTTACTCACATCTGGGAGTCCCAGGGCTGGAGCTGACATGAGGGCCTTCTTCAGCTGGTCAAAGGCTCATGTTGATTCTTTTGTCCATTGGACAAAAAAAACCTGGTGGGTGTTCCCAGGACTCAAGCTGTTCCCCAAATATCGTGGGCGAGTTCTTGTAACCTTGGGGATGGACATACCAGGTGAGCTGACTTTGAGCCCAGTTTTGGGACTTTCCCATGTAAATGCAAAAATTTTCTGGCTGGCCTCATGGAGAGGAAGGCAAAAGAAAGTGTCCTTTAAATCTAAGACAGTAAACCAGGTTATCTCAGGTGTTAAATCAGTTAACAAGGTGTAGGGGTGGGTAACAACTGCGTACAAGTCCTCAGTTATTTTATTAACAGCCCTTAAATCTTGTACCTGCATGACCCATCGAGCTTCTTTACAGGCAGAATAGGAGTATTAAAATCAGATTGACATTCTTTTAATAGTTCTATCTGCAAAAAGTTTTCCATAATTGGGCCAATCCCTTCTCTATCTTCTCTTTTCAAAGGTTATTGTTTAACCCTGACTGGTTTTTTTTCCCTCTTTGAGTCTGATTTGCATGGGCAGTGCATTCTGTGCTCTCCCTGCTGTGTTAGAAACCCACACTCCAGGGAATACCTGATCCATTTTTTATTGTTATTTTCCTCTTCATTTTCAGCATCTATTTCTTTAGTTATTAGCATTAAGCTTAATAATCCACATATTGTTGGTCTTTCACCTCCAAACTAATTTCCCCATTTTAAAATATTATTTTTGCTTCCAACTGCTCCAGCATATCCCTGCCCAAAAGTGCACATGGAACATTAGGCATATACAAAAATCGATGGGTTCCCCACTGTTTCCCCAACTTAAATTTCAGTGGTTTACAAAAGTATGCTCTTTCAGATTGACCAGTTGCCCCTGTTACCACAACATAATCATTTGTTATAATATCAAGGCCTTATTCAACACTGGATAAGTCACTCCTATGTCTATTAAAAATTCTTTTTCTCTTTGTTCCCTAGTTTAATTATAACCAGAGGGTCCCCCAAGGTAGGGCCCTCTGGTTCTCCTCAGCCCTTTACACAAGCAACCACCCCTTCCCCTTTTCAATCACCTCTTCTCTGTTCATCACCCCTTTTTCAGTCTGGGCACTGTTTTTGCCAGGATCCAAATTTCTTACAGAGGGCACATTGGTCTTTTCCCACTTGGGTTGGTCCTTGTTTAGTGTTTTAGTGGGCCTTGCCCACATTTTCCCTTATCTTCCTCCCTTACCACGGCTACCAATCTTCTCATCCCCTGTTTATATCCCTCTTCGCGATTGCTAAAGATTCTCCATGCCTCATCTAACAAAGTCTAAATTTCACCCCATTAGTCCCCAGATTTTCTGAAGTTAAACCAAGGAGGCCTGTGCAATTACAGCTTTTGACACAAGATGGGAGTGTTCCCTTAGACATGCTCACCACACCACTGTGCAGGGAAACCTCTTTTTTTTCTTTTTTTCTTTTTTTTTTTTTTCAAATCTAAAAGGGGTCCACACAACGTGCCAAGCACCCCCAGACACTTTGTCCTTCTCCAGCCACCCAGGGTCACCCGGGGTGGAAATGTGGAATATGAACTACCACACTCACTCCGTGCTAAAAGTACGTCTCAAATTCACACTTCCACACTCGGGACACTCGCACAAAATAACAAAGCAAAAGTTTTTTCCCCAAACTGCACAAATCGATGCCATTACCCTGTCTGGAATTGTCTGGAGGACCATGTGGACAATATCTGCGGCACATCCCAGCACCACGGATCGGATCCCTCCACCGGCCCGGACATGAGTCCCCGGGTTCTCTTGCTCCCTTCGTGCAGCCAGAGGCTGCCAGGTCGACCTCCCTTTCCACCACACTAGTGATTTTAGAACCACACAAAAGAAAAAGGCTGCGAGCCCCCTGCGATTCAAAACAAGCACCCAGTCAAGGGTTTTCCAAAGTCGCGCTGGGAATCTGGCGGGCTATGTCTGGGGTACAGTGCAAATTCCTCCTCAGGTCCAAAAGCGTTCTTTAAAATTCTCCCCCACAGCCTAAACATACACAAATCAAAACACGCTCAGTGCACCGCCAACATGCTCCAAAAACACGCAACCCAAGGTGCACACGGGCACCACCAACACACAGCTCAAGGGCTTGCAAACCAAAATACACACAATGCGTCGCTAATTCACACAGCCCAAGCACACAATACCAGATCTGTCCACCATCAAACAGACACATCCCAAGTGTGCACTGATTAAACTTCCTCTGCAGCTTGGGATGCTGCTAAACCCCGAACAGTATCCACAGCTGACACTGCGCAGCCGGACCTCAAACAAAACCCGGCCCCAGCGCCCCAGCCCACCTCTCAGCTCGGAACACAGACTGACACTGACACTGGTGGCTGACACCGCTGGTGGCCGCTTCCCACTGCTCCAGGCTTGGAGAGCAAATTCCCAATACCAGATTTCCATGGAAACTTACAAACCAAACCACACCGGCATTCGCTGTGCGTACAACGCCTCTCGTGGCTTACCAACCGCCTCCTGATCCTGCATACACCTTACAGCTCCTTCAGGGGTCCTTGTTTGCAATTTTAAACATATCTTTTTGTCTGTAGTTTCGGCAGGTCCTGGTCTATCCCCAGGTTGTCAATCAGGGGCAGCGGAGCCCTCTCCCCAGGAAAATTCTGGGGGACCATCCTGGAGGGGTCCATGACCCCAATGGCCCCTTGGCTACAAACAGCAGATCTCCTGGCTGGCTCACCGAATTATTTACCAAATATTGATATTAATCTAGTATCAATATCAGTCCATTGACAGATAAAAGACTCTCTAACAATTTAAAGCTAGAAAGTGTATGTTTATTCGGCACTGGGCAATTGCGTGGGGTAGTCCCCTAAGGTACACTGCAAACTCACAAAAGATTCCAGTGCCTATTTATTTACAAAAGTCTTGAGTACCCAAAATACTAATGCATATTCATAGCACTAACACCTCCCATTCCCTGCTTCATATTAAAATACATGGTAATGAGTTTAAAAGGCCATTACACCTGCATGGTCAGTTCCCTGAATTGGAGGGGGGATCATTTTTAGTGAGGAGTGGTCGTAAAAGATGAAGGAAAACCACTCTTCCTCACTCTGACCTTTCTACTTTTACAATGGTTGACATTACAAATGACACTTGGGGGAACTCCAGTTTCCTCCCTTTGTGACTTTTAAATAGGTTTCTAGCTGTAAGGTCTGTCTTCTTCCTGGGTCTATTTATCAGTTCCTCCATTTCTCATTATAAGCAGAGCTAAACAAACATGCAATGACAAGTGATTTGTTATCTAAATCTGGGATTCATTATCTCAAATCCTGCTTCTATCCTAATCATTAACTCTAATCAGTTCCAGCAGAGTCTATCTCTAGCTAAAAGCTTTAACTTTTCTAAAATTCTTAATTCTTTTAAAATTCATGACTCAGGTGTCACCTATGAACAGGTTGATTTCTCTGAATTCCTTCTGTTCACACAGATCTAAAAACTGGCATCTGAATCACCTGCTGTAAGAGCACCACAAACACTGTGAACTTTATGAATGGATGCACAGTTGCCCCGTTGGCAAATGCCCAGAATGCCTCCCCCTATCAGAATTTACTCTACAGCTCTGTCGAAACCACCCACAAATGTATATTCTCACTGATAAAGCATTTTAAGCCCCTAATTTGATAGACAGTTTTATATAATCTTATTAAAGGAGAGAATTGTAACTGCAGTGTCAAATTAATTCCTGCAAAGTCACGGTGTCCAAAAGCTAATCAGTTTTTACCTGGCTTGTACCAGTTATCCTCTGAAAAAATATTACCAGTTTTGCCACTTGTTTTTCCCTTCAGCTGTCATGCTGTAATATTCACATCATTACTGTGACAACACCTACAGTCGTCCTTCCAGCTGCAGAGAGGAATTAGAATGCATAAGAAGCATAAAATGGGGGAAAATTATTTACTGATGAAAGACAAAGCTCATTCTCTAAAATAGAGAACCTCTTTTATAAGCAGTGTTGAATAGACTTTCAAAACATTTTTTAATGCAAACAGTGATGTTGGCTGGTAAAAAGGTGGGACAGGAATGAGTGAAAACATGCAGCAGTAAGTGACGAGGAATGTATTAAGGCATTAGCCACAGGCACTTTGCTTTTTGGTTTTGAATGAAAAGAAGATTTTCTCATAAAATGGAGGAACACAAGCAATTTTTGGCAACCTGTCTTAGGTTGCATTGCAAGATGTAACCAAAAACATGCATTCTGTTACCATCTAGGGCAGTGTTCTTTATTTCTTTCATGACTCATTCCTCATAAGGGGTGGGGGGGATATTTTCTGCTAATGGGCCACTAAGTCTCACTGCATGACTGATACAATTACATCATCCCATTGGGAGATGCTGCAGCCAGGGGGAGGAGCCAAGCATTCCTACCTGGATATAATCTGAGACAAGGAACAGCTACTCAAAAGATATATATAGATATATAGATATATATATATGTGTGTGTGTGTGTGTGTGTGTGTATATATATATGTGTATATATATATATATATATATATATATATATATATATAAAATATATATAATATATTATTAGAGAGAGAGAGAGAGAGAGAGAGAGAGAGACCAGACCCTTCTACACCACTGGACCTTCAGTGGGAAACTGTCTTGTTAAGGACTTTTGGGTTAGGTTCTTTTTCCCTTTGAACTGAAGATTGACGAGAGGGAGGCAATTTTCTCTTGTTTGGTCTCAGTTGTTTATTCTTTTCTTATCAGCATTACAGGGTACAAGGAGCTATGTGCACTATGATAGAAAAGGGGTAAAATGGCTAACAAAGATTCATTTCAAGGTCTTTTATATGTCCATTTACCCAATTAACAGATGCC
This sequence comes from Parus major, assembly GCF_001522545.3. NCBI lineage: Eukaryota > Metazoa > Chordata > Aves > Passeriformes > Paridae > Parus > Parus major. The sequence goes on from NC_031773.1 coordinate 62,154,949, forward strand.
AACTAAATTATTTTTCTTAGTGACCCAATGACCCAACACCTGTGTGCTGCACTGTGGCATTCTTTATCCAATCACTTACTACTACCCAAAAACCTCTAGGAGAAGAACATGAAGAAGAAAGAAGAAGGACAAGAGACAACACCCTAAACCCTCCATCTTGTCTCGTGTTCTCTAAACTAACTTTTTCACCCAGTGATTTAAAAAAATTTCTAATCTACACACTTTCACTTTTTCTATCTAACTTTAACATTTGTTCTCATGTATCACCATGAAAACATGCTCATGAATTTCATGCTATATGAAATTCAGTGTTTTTCTGGATCCTAGAACTAAGCACACAAAACAAGGGCACACACTCTGTATCTCAGACTCCAACAGGAAACGACACCTTTCTATGGGATCATTGCTTCAACAGAACCACGTCCGTCACTCCAGCAGGACTGCAGCCACCAGACTGCTACCAACACCCTGACCAACAGGGTGTCAGGTTGTATTCTGACTCTGTCAGTGCATTCTTTTTTAGGTTTGATTTTCGGGGTTTTTTTGTACTACTGCATTTTTATTTTAATTTCTTTAGTAAAGAGCTGTTATTCCTATTCCCATATCTTTGCCTGAGAACACCTTGATTTCAAGATTATAATAATTCAGAGGGGCAAGGTGGTTTACTTTTTTTCTTTTTTTCATTTCAAGGGAATTTTCTACCTTCCTTAGCAGACACCTGTCTTTTCAAACAAAGACTCAAGCATCGCTGCTGTACATTATTACAGTATCTCTAGGGAAGCCATAAACTCTAGACTTCTGTTGTACAGCACTGGTTTCAAGATGCCTCTTCAGCGTGTTTTAGTGCATGTAAAAATGCTCATGTAAGACATGGATGGGCAGGACAGATGGGCAGGAGCACCAGTAAGGTGAAGATAAGCAAGTACACTGAAATTCTGGGTGAAATTCCTACCTGTGCAGCTCTGTGAATTTGTCCTCACTGTTAACAGGAGCAAGCTGTGCTGAAGTTAATGGGTTTGTTCACAAAAACAGCTACTCAGAAGGGTAAGGGTCTTGCTGGATTGGTAACAATGAAGTTCTGCTCAGCTTAGAGAAGGTTGCATGAAGAACCTCATGGCAGCCTTCCTCTATCTTAGCAGGTCTAAAAGGAAGCTGAAGAGGGACCCTTCATCAGGAACTGTAGTGATGGGAAAAGAAGGAATGGGTTCAGTCTGAAAGAGGGGGGAAATAAAGTTAGATTTACAGAAGAAATTCTCTTCTAAGAGGGTGGTGAGGCCCTGGCACAGGTTTCCCAGAGAAGTTGTGGATGCCCCATCCCTGGAACCGCAAGGCCAGGCTGGATGGGGCTCTCAGCAGCCTGGTCTAGTGGAAGGTGTCCCTGCCCATGGCAGGGGGTTGGAACTGGATGACTTTTTAGGCTTTTCCAACCCAAACTACTCTATGACTTTATGTATTAGAACTGACATGACAGAGATATTATGGCTGGAAGCTCCTATTGTATAATGCACAATTTATGAAGGAAATAAAATGCATATAAAAGACAGGATATAACATGCAAACCCACATGCACAGAGACTACAAGCACATCTCTGAAGCAAACAGCCTCTTCCCTTGTAAGTGCAGTTCCTTTTCCCTGGGGACTCAAACAGATTCTGACCTCATGTCTGACATGCTGAAGTTTAAATTTGAGCAGTTGCTGTCAGGAAACTATCATTCATAATTTAGTGTTGGTTAAGAATCCTGTTCATTGGAAGGTTGTGTCTGATATAGAGGAGGACATAATAAATTTGGTCTCGCAATAAGTAATCCCTCTAGGCCAGGAGAAAGTAGATTGAAGAAAAGCAGAACAGAAGAAAAAGCTTGTTAATGTTGTTGCTGTATCTTTTCTTCTTATCACAAATGATCCTTAGTTCTGACTAGGGAGAAACTTGAATTTGTGTGAGGCATCAGGAGACTTCTCCACTGCTGAGAATTAACATGATGATGTGATTTGTTCAACTGTCCATCCTGGAAAAGGTAATAGAGAAAAGGATGAATCAAAAAAAGAGGATGCAGAAATCTGTTTAAAGACAACTTTCACCAAGGGTGGCTGAAACCCTCAAAGCCAGGGCAGACAAGTGTCTAAAAAGAAACCTTAAAACATTCTGGCTGTTGGTGGCCCCCTCTGGCAAACACTCAGACCCTGAGCATAAGCTACTGCTCTGAAGGGTGCAGGATCATGGGCAAAACCAGTTCCAGCATCCACAGTGAAAATGGAAATCTAACTTAAAATTGAGCAAAAAGCCAAGGCTTCAGTGATGGGAAATGAAACAGCCTGGCCAGATGGAGACTTCAGGCACAGAACCAGTGAAGAGCGTTGAGTTCTGTGCAGAGCTCTGTTTGATTGTCAGGTTTGCATTAGCCAGATTTTCCATTAACCCATACATCAAAGGCAAAATTTACATATTGGCCGCATAACAGTCTTTCCAAATATATTGATTGACATAGATTTGTGTGCAGCAGCAATATGCATACAGTAACATTGGTATACTGGAACCAGAACAAGAACCTCCTTGCATTTTTCAGTAGGCCTCAGAAGTGATTCAAAATTTTTCTGGAAAAAAAAAATATTACCCTTACCTCTATTTAACAGAGAAAACAGAGACAGAGACTTGAAAATATTTAACTGATGACTGAGGTAGATTTGTAACAGAGACTTCTTCAAGCCCAGTGCAGTGCTGTGGGACACACATTCTAAAGAAATTCAGCTGTGATTCAAACTGCTAATATTAGTGAAGTGCTTCAATATTATCATGATTTTTTTTTTTAATGGCCTCCAAATTTAAGCAGCAACACTTCATTGGGACCCAGGCAGAAAATTTAAAGTTTGTTTAATGGGCAAAAAAGAGCGAAAATTTATTCTGTTTCTTCAAAAATATAATTAAAATAAATGCAAGGCTCGGCACAGAAATTGTCCACCAAAGGTCAGAGATGAAACTGAAAACAGCTGGAGTATTATTTTTCATGCTGGGTGACAATACAAATTGCTAGTGAAGGAAGAGGGAAATATCCTGTGACTGAGTGTGATTTCCCAGGAAAAACAAGGAAACATCCCACAGGGATTTGCAGTGATAGCATAAAGATGACATGAACACCATGACTAACAACTCAAGAAATGAAGGACCTACCTGCACATTCCTCTGCTGAACTTCAGCCATACTTTGCACCCCAGACCACAACAGCTCCTTCACAATTGTCAAATAATGTGATCTCACCATGGACTTCACAGTTCTGGAGCTTCATCATTCTTATTTTTCTCAAGTTACTTTTTCAAATGAAAAGATTTGAGGTGCTGTGCTTTCACTCTGTTTTGAGATTAGTCCTATAAACCATTTGAAAGGCAGGGAAATAACAGTTTCCTTCTGTTGAGAAGAGACTCAGGAGATGGATGGCTTTGTCTTATAAAAGACACACTGTGATGCCTGTCATGTTGGAAGGGAAGTTTCACAAGTCATTAATTCAGTCAGCTGGTAGGAGAGAGTCTAATAGATAACATAAACTGGTTGGGAAGATAAATATCAACAAAGCCCTTTTATTTGGAGACCCAACACAATTTCAACCTGCCTATTCACTTTGTGGGAAATATGACATCATAAGTTTATTTTATTTTTACATTGTTGCACAAAGAATAATTTTTTGAGCATGTAACAGAAAATTGCCAGTGTGTCACAAATGGAGCAAAGAACAAAATCTTTGATGCACAAAAAATCAGTCACCTGGTAGCAGGTGTAATTCTACCATCATTAACATGATTTCTGCTGAACTGGAAGGGTCAAACTGTAGGTTGCTGTGTAAAATATACAGTCTGAATTGAGATAACACATTATTGAGTGCCATTCAAAAGCCAGTTATTAAAATAAAGTCCTTACTTGCATAGTATGATGACTTTTGCAGACTTGAAGATTCAAACAGACATGATATTCCTGAAAAACATTGGGGAAAAAAATGCATAGTGAAATGCCATGCAGTGCTTTGAAATGTAGGCTTTTAACCAAATTACATGAAACTACCAAGGTCCTTCACGTCAGGACATGAGGAAGCTCTAAATTGTGGTAAAAGCTATTATTTTAGTCACTGTAATCAAAAATTGAGAAAAAAAGAAAGACATCTCTTTCTAGAGCTGTCTTCAGAGAGGGAAATGGAAATGAAAATCTTATCTGTGAAGTCAAGCTGAAGTTGCCTGGACTCTGCAGAGTATAAAAGAGAAGGAGCCTGTCACTCCAAGTGAACAGAGAGCCCATGATTTCAAAGGTGGAGGGTGGATTTCTCTAAGCTGACCCCAGATTCTCCAGATTCTTGCCTTCAACTTCTTCTAGGTTTGAACTGTGTTTAGATTTAGCTTCTGTTTCTAGATCATGAGTGTAAACAGGAGGTCTCACACATCCTGCAGTGATGGTTGGGTGTGTGGGATGTCAGCCTACATCATCACCTACTTTCTCTTCCCAAACAAGAGAGGAAAAGTATGTCAGGGAAGTTTTTTTGCAACATGATGGGCTGCTAGGGTGCTCTCCTGATTCCAGAGGTCATGATTTATAGCAGCTAGGTGCCAGAAATGGGTGGGATGTGCCCCTGGAAAAGACAAAAAAGCTCAGTGTCTGCATCCAAAGGGGCCTGAGCAATGGGAGGGTGTGAGGGAGGCTCCAGGTTCAGAGCCAACTTTATCTTACAGTTCCAGCTGTCACAGCTTTGTGACAGAAAGTTATAATTGACATTGTGGTGTCCCACCAGGAGCAGAGAAAGCATTTCCAGAGGGTGATACTATCCTACACAATGTGGATATCAACTTCCCTCCCTTGGAAGCAAGGGAGGGTGTAAGGAGGTAATGTGCTCACAGGGCCAGGATTTATGGCAAACTTGAAAGTCTCTCTTCAGCAGCAAAAAGAAAACACAACTCTGCCTACATGTAGTTCTACACTGTGGATTGAGCTGTCAAAATACTTCCCACAGCTGAGACCTGGCAGAAGGAAAACACTCTGTCGCTGCCGAGACCTATTACTGGAACAAATAATGTGCCATGTTTTGCAGTTACAATAATTACAAGCATCAAACATCTTTCAAACAACTTGCATTTCTTTTCTTTCCACAGATTTTCCAAGCTGTAAATGTTGAATAAGCAGATAACTCCTCAGATGGAAATTTGGGAGATTTGTTGGCATCTGTTTGTAGTTTAACAAGGATAAGTTCGTTAATGGAGGCTGAAGAGGAAATGAATGTGGAAGGACAGCTGGCTAAATCTGCAAGTGATGCTTTTCATCAGCACAGAACTGACGTAACAAAGGGTGTTCTGTCACTGGGTCAGAGGATTTGTGATTGCTAGGTTTGGAGCATGGATAAGAGCTACAGTCAGGCAAAAGTTCAGCCCTAGGATTTAGCTATAGCCTTTGCTGTTCTGCCTTGGGTGTCATTTAGATTAATTCAAAACCTTTTTTTTGTCCTGCATGACACAGATTACAGGAGCAGATTCCCTTGGGTTTTCAATCAGTGTATGTCCAAACCGTGTCTCCACATTTTTGGGTGATGAGTTCAAAATAATCTCATGCCTAATGCCAGTGATTCATTTTGTGATTGTTCAACATGAAATGCCCTCAGGTGTCAGATTTCCAGAGGGATTAAATACTCACAAATTAAATGATCCAGTAGCTCTAAAATACTGCTATAAAACCATAGGAAGATCATATTAAACCTAGAGAAATTCAGCAAGACATGTCTGAGCTAACTACCCATCATCCCTTCTAGTAAATAAAGGGTCTTTTAGACCAGCTTCTACAAAGTGCATTATCTAATTTAACAGGGAACTGAAACATTTGTCACAATGCGGAAAAAAATAGGGTACTTTTAGAGTTTAAGTTGATTTTCATTGTGTCTGTGTCGTGGTTTAAAACCAATAACTAAGAAAATTACTTATTTCTTGCTGTGAGATATGGATTAGAACAAGAGCAAAACAGGCATAAAACATAAAAGGAATAAACAAAGTTTATTGACAAACTACAATAATAAGAACACCAGAATAAACTTCCAGAAAAACCTTTTCATCCCCTATCTATCTACTATTCCTTTGTTTACATGACAACAGAGACAAAAACTTTGGAACTTTGGTGGTTAAAACAGTCCCAATTCTTGCTACAGTCTTTTCACCAGTCTTTGTAGAGAAACAGAAGTTTCTTCCTGTTAATTTATGGAGTTTCTCACAAGAAAACTATTTTTGTTATAGTTTTCCATTGCCCTGATGTCAGCTGCCCAGAACTGCTGTTATCAGAGCCCACCCCTCCCATTTTTACATCACTCTGAGATGTGTATGGGCCATGAGTCGAGGGATAGCATTTTTAAGGATGAGTATTCAAAGGCAAAAAAAAGTCTTCTTCATCTGTTTCTGTGAGCTTCACTAGACAACAGTTTTCTCATTGCCTCTCAAGACTTCAAATCTCCCAGCACTTCACTATACCATAGTTACTCAAGTTTACACTTTGAACACTTTATTCCTCCCTAGATACTTATCATGAATTAAAGGAGTTCTTTTCAGGACTTCATTGTCCATCTCCATAGTCTTAACAGAAAGATATTTTCTAAAAAAAATTTTAAAAAAGCTAAATTAAAGCATCTTCTTAATTCTCTACCTTTTCTGAAGCTTCTTTTCTTTCCTGTCACTGGTAGTTTATAAAGTCTCTTTTTTTCTCTCTGGATAAAAAGATTAATCCGCAAGTCTCATCTGGGTAATGAAAGAGTTAAAATCTTGCCCAGGCTGTTGTAGGTAGTTCTGTGGCCTCGGCCGGTGCAAGAACTGGAGCCGTCTGCGATGGAGAGTTCCTCATGGCTGCTCTGGAGAGTGTAGTCGCCGCCCCAGCCCGCTGCAGGCCCAGAGTCTCTCTCCTTCTTCACTCAGCAGTTTCTAGTGAATTTAGTTACAGCAAAAACCCTGCAGCCGAGCCAGAGATCGGCTCGGCCCGGCCCGGCCCCAGCCCAGGGAAAACCCCCCGCAGGGCCCGCATCTCCCGGCCAGGAGACGCGGCAGGCCCAGCCCTGTCCCCGCCGGCCACAAGGCCTGGGCTGGGAACGGGAGGCCGGAGCTCCGCCACTCTTCACAGCCAGGAAACAAAGAGAGCCAAGAGAGCTCTGGTTTTACACTTTAAGGTAGGGTTCACAAGTTGATCCCACTTTTCAATGGCCTAAACTGCTGTCAGTTCTCAGCAATGACCAATAATGGGTCAGGAGAAAAGACTCCAGGCAGTTCCCAGAAACTTCAACTTTTCTTAAAGGTAAAATAACTCCATGACAGTCTGTTAAGATTTTCTTTCACCTGATTGTTAACTTAGGAGCACTTGAGCACTGTACAGCAGTGTCCTAACCAATTCACTTAACATAGGATAGGAATTAACCCAAGCATAAGTTGAAATATTTCAAAAATAACATGATTATCTGCTGTTTTATTGGTTTCTGTGTTACCTCTGTCAGATCAGAGTTTGATTTCCAATGTCTTCAATTCTGTAACCTGTTTTCAGGAGCAGCAGATTTTTGTCCTTGTTTCTCTGCAAGGCACCCAGTTGTGCCTCTGGCTTTTTGCTGGAATATCCAAGCATTAACTAAAATTTTTCAACAGTTAAAACTCCATGAAATCAGATGCACATGTTTGCATGTTTAGGTAGGAATTCCCACAGCACAAATATGTTTGCACTGCACATTTATGCTCGTGATTATATCCATCCAGAAATAGCACAAATACATTTGATAGAATCAAAGAATGGCTTGGGCTGGAAGAGACCTTTAACATTACCTGGTTCCACCACCCCTGCCATGGGCAGGGACACCTTCCACTATTCCAATTGCTCCAAGCTCCACCCAACCTGGCCCTGAACATTTCCAGGGATGGGACATCCACAGCTTCTCTGGGTAACCTGTGCCAGGGCCTCACCACCCTCACAAGGAAAAATTTCTACCCAGTATCCAATCTAAACCTACTCTCTGTCAGTTTGAATCCATTCCCCCTTGTCCTGTCACTCCAGGCCCTTGAGAATAGTCTCTCTCTTCCTGTAGGTTCCCTTCAGGTACTGGAAGGCCACAATTGGGTCATCCCAAAGCTGCCTCTTCTCCAGGCTGAGCAATCCCAGTTCTCACAGCAGAGCTGTTCCATCCCTCTGATCACCTTGGTGTCCCTCCTCTGCACTTGATCCAGCAGCTCCATGTCCTTCCTGTGCTGGGACTCCAGGGCTGGATGCAGCTCTGCAGGTGAGGTGTCAGCACAGGGGAGCAGAGGGGCAGAATCCCCTCCCTTGATAAACTGGAAAGTTAAGGAAGAAAATCGATTTTGTGAATATTTTACTGCCTCATCCATCTAAGACTAAGAGTTAATTTTCAGAAGTTTCCTTAATCCCACAAACCATAATTTTCCAGTGTGTTCTAGATGTTTGAAGATTTAAAGAGCTCAGATGCCACTACTTCAAAGTTGTATCAGCACATGGGTGCTTCCCCTCTTCATTCCAGCCATACATATTTCCATTCTTTGCCTGACTGCATCTTTTTCACTAATTCTGACTGTTCTGAGACTTCAGGTACCTTCAGTCCCCTCATTTTACCAACTGAAGAATTTTTTTGGACATGATGCCAGAGAACAGTCAAAAAATATTTTCATTTCCTGTCATTAAGGTAGTCAAGGCTAATGTAATACAATATATTCTTATGGCAAAAGTAAGCATAGCTGGTAAAACACATAGAAGTAAAATTTGTATGTGATTTGATTTTTTGTCATCTCCATATGTCATATTTTCCTTCTCTCTTGCTGTTTCACTCCCACCTATTCTCATAATCTGCAAATTACTTTAGTCTGATATATTTCCTGTGCACTAACTGCATTTCACTGGCTGCCAATTCAGTTTTCTTTTTCTGCACTTGCATTTGTATTTAGGAAACATGATGAAAATTAATATCATAATTATACCGATCAAACAAATAATATGAGTTAAATCTGTGTCTAGCCAGCCAAAAATATCTGTGATATTGTTGTCATTGGAGTGTATTTTTTTTTCCTTCTCCAGTAGCATCACAAGACAGTGTTGTGGTTTAACCCCAGCCAGCAGCTGAGCACCACAGAGCCACTCGCTCAGGGCCCATCCCAGTGATAACTCTAAACCAGATGAAACCTGGGAAGACACTGGAAAAAACTGCTTCCTGTGTTATTCCACGGACAAGTACTCCACAAAGGAAGAACAACACACAAACACTTTTCCTTTTTAAGCATCATCTTTTAACTTTCTCATAAAGTTACTCTGATTTCCGTAAAGCTCTTACAGAAGATTTGACACTGTTCATCTTGAACAAACTTCTAACCAAACAAGGCACTAAACCCACACACTTCCTTTTGTATTTGCTCAGTTGCAATATCCTTTTTACCTAAACTTTAACATTCTTGTGTTCCACCACCACAGGAAGGCATCTCATATTTCCTCAGGTCTACATTGTGCTATTGTTTCTATGTTGATGTTTCATTGACTGGGCTTGAACCATGCTTTTAAATTCTGTCCAAAAAACTCACTGAGGGCTTCAAAGGAAGCAAAGAGGTCACACTTACACTAATATCACAACTATTATGATGAATATTATATGTTAAATACTTTTTTGGCTATGTATGTACTTTTCCTCTTGCTAACAAGTTTTAAGCTGAAAGGAATTTCATCGTACAAGGCAAGAGAACTCCAACAGGCAAGACAATGGGAGGACCAAGCACTTACTCACTTTGCAGAAGGTATTTGAAACCAGTTGGCTGTGCAACTCTGTGCTAGAATGAGCCACAAAGAAATTGCATCTTCCCTAGAGCAGCCATTTGTTATCAAACAAATCTATGCTTAACCCACTGAAGTCTTTAATCACTCCCAGCCTCCCATGTCAGATTTCCTAATGGCTTGGGCAACTGCTTTGAGAAGTCTCTCATCATTTCCTGTCAAATTGTCTCTAAAGTACATCCAGGGTAATTGAGAGATCAGCTGCTTATCCCATACACCTTTTGAATTGCAGAAACTAAACAACTTTGTTGGTCATTAAATTAAATGAGACAATGTGGCTGTTTTGTTGCAGAATATCAGATTAAATGGATCAGTTTAAATTTAAGTTATTGCTTATGCTGGGATCTGAGCAAATTTCTGTCCAGGCTATTTTCACATTCCCATTTAGTTTGGATGGTGATTTAATTGCTGTAGTACAAACCCCTTTTCTTTCAGAAGGGCCTGCTTGGATTTTTTTAAAGTCTAAAGTCTATGATGAGTTCAGACAAATCATAATAAACCTTTATTCCAAGGAAGTAAACAATGCCATTGGATTTGATGCTATTCTAATTACATTATTAAAATAATGACAGTTTATTTGTAGGAAGGGTAACTGTAAAAAGCAATGTCCATGTATTGAAGGTTAGGATATTATATTTATATTTTTTTTTTCTTTCCTTCAGGGAAATTTTCCCCCATTTGTTGCCTAAGAGATTGGAATGAGGGCACTTAAGAGATAAAAGATGTGGCCAGGATAGGGAGGAGGGAGAAGGGGTGCCTGTGGCTGTAGTTTCTTAGCTGGGGAGTGGGTTTGGTATTTGGAGGGACTTTCTCTTGGGAACTGCAGAGATACTGTGAGACTCGGCTGGGAGTCGGGGCTTGGCCTCAGCCCTCTCTCACTCTTGGGATCAGACTGGAGGCAGTTTCATGGTTTTGGTGCTGGACTGCTGCTGCCCAGAGGATTCACTGCCACTGCAGAGTTCTGCTTTTCGCTGCTTCTCTTACCGAGGGTGAGCCTCTGCTTGCAGGAGCAGCCACTGAATTGAGACTTCTCCAACATCTGACCTCCCTGGGAAGGACCCTCACCATCTGCCTGGATGGCTTGAGGGAAGCCCAGAGCCCTACCCATTCCCCCACCTCCCGGCTGCTTGCGAGAGCGCAGCCACCAGTGCCCAGCCCTGCTGTTTCCTGACACTGATTCAGATTTTCTGCTACACTTTAACCTGATACCCCGTGTGCACCTTGATGCCCACTGCTCCTGCCACCGCTCCGGGGCTTTTGCTACGCTTTGTTTGCTATCCTGGGTGCGGTCATCGCTGCCGTTCCAGCTGTGGCTCCGAGGTTCCTGCTACAGCCCATCTCGCCATGCAGAGGGGCACCGGGACCGGCTGCCCCCGTGGGTTTGCAAAGGCAGCGCCTTTTCCATCCCGCCCGCCATTACCGCGTGCAGAAAGGCGGCTGAGCTCGCGCCACAGCGCCCCCTGCAGCCGCGGGGGAATCATCGCACCCGCCCTGCCCGGCCGGGAGCCACCAGCGCCCCTGCAGGCCGTGCCCGGAACTGCACCCAAGGGAAAAGTGCCTGCGGCCGAGAGGGCTGGCACTGGGTTTGTGGTTTTGGTGTTGTTGCTGCCGTTGTTGTTGTTTTTCGTCTTTGTTTTTTATATATGTATGCAAAGAACTGTTGTTAATTTTCTTACATGTTTGCCTAAAAGCCCCGTAATTTCAAAATTATAATAATTAGGAGGGAAGGGGGTCACATTTTCCATCCAAGGAAGGTTCCCACTTTCCTTGGCAAGACACCTGTCTTTTGAACCCAAATGCTGTGTCTCCCTATACTCCCTATATATAAGTTTGTTATTTCCTGCCAGGAAGTCACAAGAACATGGGTTAGGAGGAGCAGATCAGGCCAGAAATCAGATCATTTGGGAAGACAGATATTATCAGGAGAAGACCAAATCCATGTAAATTGATGAAGACCTAGGAGTGAGAAGGAGCTTGGGACTGCTACTTTACTTCCAGTATTGCTTATTTTGGTTGGGGAACCATCACACATCTGTGTCTCCAGTTACCAATTTTCCTTCCTGTCATTTTTTGTTGGTAGACACTCAGCTCCATGTTGTGCTCTTCCCTTGTTCCTCCTGCCCATATCATCTTCTTTCATCTACCCCATCTCCTGCCTTTCCCTTCTTTATCTTCTGCAGAGGAAATAGTGTGGAGACAACAAACTCTTCTGACCCGTCAGCTGGCTTTCAGGTGTGCTCTGCCAATAGCTGCGGAACCAGTCAAACATGGTACCAGACACACAAGAGCATTTCACCTTCAACTAAAAGTGCTCTGACATTGCCACACAAAACTGTGACACAGACAATTATTATTATAAGGATTTCACTCTCTTCCCAGACCCCACAAATGGGTTGCACAACTGACACACAAAGTAGCATTTTAGTGACTCTGTGAAGGTTTCTGATACAAAAAAGGGGTCCCTCTGGAGCAGCATGCTCTGATCACTCTGCACACAGAGCTCCAAGTGACAGAGTGAATTGGTGCTGAGGCTAGCAGTTCACAGCACCAGGGCGGGAGCTGGGCACTGGGGGACACAGGAAGGACAATTTAATAACAAGCAACTCTTCATTTTAGCTCCTCTCAGCCATTCCCCCTCATGCAAACAGCACCTGGTCTGAGAACTGCACTTGAGCTGAGGCCCAAGTATAAATAGATCACCAATTTCAGTAAAATCTTGGGAATTGAATTACAGCTCAGCAATGAAGAAAACTTTGCTATCCCACAAGAGGTGGGAACAGAATCCACCATTTCCCAATGGAAATGTGACAAATTCCTCTCCCCTGTGCTGAGCAAAAGCAGAAGGTAAAAGCATGTGTTGTTGACTAATTGTGGTTACCCAAACTCTCCAGAGACAGGAGGAAGTGCAGCCCAGGGCTAATCCCGGGAAAGGAAGGTGCCTGGTAGGGAGAGGACAGACATGGATAGATTGGGCAGAAAGGGAAGGCAGGAAGAGGAAGGGTTTCTGCCTCCAAGTGCTTTCACCTGCTCCTTGGCTTTTACAGTGCATGGCAGGAGATAATGTCGTCTCTGCAAAGCTTCCCAGGCTCTCTGTTGCACTCCCTCAAAATTTAAGAGCTCTTTAGGGGTTAGTATTCGGCTCACAAGGTTGTAATCACACTGACATTTCAAAAAATCACAAGGTTTCCAGGCAAAGCTTCACCTTGATTGAAGTGTTACAAACATCTGATTTTAGGAAAATGAAACCAAAACTGGAATCACTCCAGCTCCTCTTCCTACAATTTAAGGAGAAATATCTGTACACATTAATGGAAATGTTTTTTCAATAAAAATAAATGTGTGTCATTTTATGAGAGTGTGCATGTTTATGCTAAAAAATGTGCAAATTAATTATTTTTCCTGTTTTCAAAAATTAAACAAAAAAAATCAGACTCCACATTTCGCTCAGCAATTTGCCCACTGACTGATGCACACAGTAGATTATTATTAGTAGTAAATAATTTCTGTATTACCAGCTGTATTGGTGCAGACTGTTTTTCAGATGTGTTCGTGACAGCAGACCCAGCACCACTCAGATCTGTGTTTGGCTGATTGTCATTTGTCACACTGCTCACAAGGATGTTGTCGAGGTGATGCCTGGAGCAAGACTAGCTTCTTCCCCAGCCCTCAAAGCATCCTTGGCACACTGATTCTCCCCTGTCTGTCTCAGTTAATGTAGCTGTAAAGTGGAGAAATGCCACTAACCCATTCTGTGGAACACTGGAGGTGTCACTCATGGGAAGTGTTAGCTGGTGGGGTTGTTTGTACAAGCAGGAGCAGGAGCCTGGCTTGCTCTCTTACCATGCAGGGTTTATGCACCTGACTTTATCAAAAACCTGGGAAGAAGGCCAGCCTGTGCACGGAAGAGAGCCCTGGGAAGTCCCTGAGAGTCCTTTCCTGCTACTGGAAACCTCTGAACCTGCAGATGCCACAGCAGCACAGCTGTTCCTTGCATTGAAAAAAAATAAAATAAATTGTTACTCAGATCAGTCATCAAAACTTCCATCCATCCTTATATGAACACCTAAAGGGAACTGAGAACTCTCCAAAAACCTCACAGCCAGTGATGCCTCACTCTTTGCAACTGTTTGTAATTCCCATGCATCCTGCTCCTCTTTTCATGGCTCCACCTCCCAGCAAGTCTTTAGGTGCAGGGCAGGCTTCCAGTCTGACAAAAGTGAACCAGACCCTCAGGATTCATTTCCAAGGAAATTTTGATTCAAACTGAACATCAAGAAAAAAAATTTGATGCCACTTGGGGAAGAAGGGAACAATCAACCCCACACCATTCACTAGGGGAGATGTGCTCTCACTTTGCACCTTTCACATGTGCACATCAGAATTCACAAACTCAAAGGTTAACACAGAAAAAAACCCAACAGAGGACTTTCCAACCAGCTGTGAAAACAAGCTTTTAGTTGAGTAAATGATTATTTGGGAAGATTCATTCCTAAAACGCAGAACTCATTAGACTGCAACATGAAACCAATAATTCCCTTCAAGTTTATTCTTGCCCACTTCTGAGCTTAGCAAAAACCAGGTAGCTCCTAAAATAGAGGTGGTTAGAGGAAGGTGTGGAAAGAACCACCAAGCAGCAGCAGCAACATCTGCAGAGGCTCTTCCTTGTTATCCAGTCGCAACACAGTAATGCATTTTTTAATACAGGAGGCAAAAAAAATTACAATCACTGAAACTCAATCAATGAAATTTATACCTTTCTAATACTAATACAAGTTATATTTGTTCAGCTGGACCAATTAAGAAAAGTTAAATCACATTTAAGTAACAGTATAAACAGTGTCTGTCACTTCTGGATTAATAATTGGAGAAGAATTAAAGTATCTAGATAAGAAGGCTTATCTATGCCTAAAGAAACACACTAGAGGAAGCTGTGACATTTAAACAACTAGAAATGAAAAGATGGCATTAATGCTTCCATAGAAGCAACTACCACCCCTCAAAAGGAAAAATAATCAAAATCAGATACTTCAGTGTGATACTTCAGATATTTCATGCTGAATACTTCTGCTGGTAACAACTTTTTGTGCCAGATCCAAGACCTTTTGAAGTTATTCACATTCTGCCATTAGCTTCAAAAGGAAACAGGATTTGCCTTGCAAGTAATAAAGAGCTGCAACTATTTACAGGCAAATTAATTCATGGCAGCTTTGGTTGCAACAGCTACAGAATTTAGTAAGGTGATTAACTGTGTTAGTTATGGGTTCTGGTAAGGGCCAAATTCAAACAATATAAAGGATAATTAACTCCCAAAATATTAGAATTACAGGATCATAGAGTGGTTTGCATTGGAACAGCTTCCAAAAGTTCATCTTTTGGGAGGAGAGGGGAGGTGTTGAGGAGGGTGTTCAGGGGTTGTTGGGTGCATGTTGGGAGTGGACACCTTCCACTAGACCAGGTTGCTTGAGCCCCATCCAACCTCATATTCCAGGGATGGGGCAGCTACAATTTCCCTGGGCAACCTCTGCCAGGGCCTCATTACCCACAGGGAGAAATTTCTTCTTAATATCCAATCCAAACTTACTCTCTTGTCAGTTTGAAGCCATTCCGCCTTGTCCTATCACTCCAGGCCCTTGTAAATAGTTTCTCTCCACCCTTCTTGTAGGCTCTCTTCAGGCACTGTAAGGCCACCATGATGTCACCCCACAGCCTCCTCTTCTCCAGGCTGAACAATCCTAATTCTCCCTGCCTTTCCTCACAGCAGAGGTGCCTCCTCTGGACTCACTCCAACAGCTCCACGTCCTTCCTGTGCTGGAACCCCTGGGCTGGATGCAGCTCTGCAGGCCAGGTCTCACTGGAGTGGGGCAGGATTGCCCCTGCTGCCCATGGGGCTTTGGATGCAGCCTGGGATACAATTTTCAGCCCAGGATACAATTTTCAGCCCAGGATACAATTTTCAGCCCAGGATACAGATGAAGTTGTAACACACTATACAAAAAATATTCCTCTGAGGAGAATGGGGGTGGGACATCCTTACTACACCCATCTTACACATTTACTTAATGTACATATATTAAGACAGTGGATTTTATAAAGAGATTTATTGTGCAAGAATGATTTTTCATGCTCATTTACAATGAAATAATTAATTTTAACAAATAATCATGCCATTGCTTAATTTCAACACTAAACAGAATATTTACATTCAAGTTTACAACTTTGTTCAAGTTCCATGTACAATATTGTCAGAATTAAGCAAGAATGCATCTTCAAATAAAAGTTGATGTTCTTTTGGTTGTTTTTTTTTTTTACAATAGAGTATCACCTTTCAGACTTTTACTGGAAATGACAAATTTCCTGTCTTTGCAGTACCCTTATTTCCCAGCTACAGCACTGGAAAAGAACAAAAAAATCCCAAACAAAACCCCAAACACAAAAGCAACCTGCAGGAACCAGTGTCACACACACACATCAATCTCCAGTTAGCCAGGCATTTAAACAGAAAGGAGGCTGCAGAATAACCTCTGCACAACTGAGTTTTGAGGGACTGTTTATGTTGTCCTTGAAACAAGGACATTTCTGCCTTAAGAAAATGAATCTCAGGACAATTCTTTCACAAAGTCTTAAATAACAAAAAGACCTGCTTTGTGAATACTGAAGTGAACATCTTATAATAGCACCAGACACACCCTGGAACTTTTTGTTGTGTTCTGGGTTTTTTTTTTTTGTCCCACCACAGAGATGCTCAGGATCACAGCATTGTGGTCTGTCAGCTTTTAAAAAACAATTAAAAAAACAAAAAACACCCCCAAATATAAAAACAACAGCAAAACAAGAAAAAAATACTTTTAATGTGCAGAAATTCAGACCCTAACTTTTTGGTACTGCTTTTTCCTCTTCACACTCTACAGTGGAAAGGAATTTCAGAGTCCAGCCTATGTTTTCTTGGCCTGCACACAAATCTCTCCTTTCTTCCTCAAAGGTTTCCAACACAGGCACCTCGCTCCCACCCTGACCCAAGCTGAGTATCAGCCCAGACAACACTCAAACTCAGAAATGGTTCTGAATGACAACTTATGATGGTCCCACTGAACAGCTCAAAAAAGCAACAGAATTTTTCCTTCATTCCACAGTTCCATGTGATGCCTGCTATTGTAATCCATGTTCTGCTATCAGTGCTTCACCTGCTGCCTGGTTTCACAGAGGCCAGGAACAGCAATAGAAGAACCAGAGCACACCTGCTCTGACTTATGTAAGTTATATGACAATAAAAAAAGAGTGATTGTCTTGGATTTTGGCTGTGAATGTCATGGAGAAATACTGACTTTGAAGATGCAAACCTGAACAGTCCCACATTTTAAATAATCTTTACATTTTGCAGAGACTACTTCACTTGTTCTGCCTTCATGTTGTAACATCTCCTGCAGAACTTGCAGGCTGAGGAGCAGCTGTAGAAGGCTGCACTGGCAGCATTTCTAGCTCAGATTCACGGACAAAGATGACAGCATCACCACTGACATTGATCAAACACTGAGCCTGCAAAAAAAAGACAATACACAGTTACCAAACGTTAAACAATAATATATTTTTTGTTTACTTATATCTGCTAAATATAACTACACAGAAAAATCAACAGAGACTGGGAGAAGGACAAATTATTAGAATTTATTAGTGAAGCAACCTGAGCTATATTTTCTTCTCTATCTGCTCACTTATGTGCTACCAAACATGCAGATGGATTCTAGGAAGACCACCCACAGATGAAATATCTGGATATCTGTACTAGCTTTCATTACTGTTTTGAACATATTTGATTTATTGAATATTTATTGTCTTTACAAATTAAGGTTTGTCTTTTCATGTACAAAATGTAGCATTTTACATCAGCAACTCCACATATTTTTACATGGAGTTAGGATGGAAATCCTACATTGCAACATCATAAATACCAAGTAAGTTCTGCACTACTGTGCAACTGTTTCCTGCAATTTACTTCATTCTAGCAAGCTCGGTTCTTTTATCCATCTGTGTATTTATGAAGCATCCTCATAACTTTGTGTTAATACAGTAACACTCTTGGATTCTTCAAACATTATCCCAAGATATCAAGAAATGTTGTGCAGGTTTGGTTCTACAGCACTGGTGGTTTTTGAAGACATAAAATGCATATCTGTATCATACTAACCACAAGAGCACCTTTTATTTCACATACTAATGTACCTGATTTTTGTTTGGGTTCTCCATGAAAACACACTGCTTCATTATGTATGACACAACTGCATTCCCTCCCAGAGCTGCAACATGAGCTCTCACCATGGCAAACACTTCAGCAATAAAAGCGTGGAGGAAACCACTGACACCACCCTCCTAGAATGGAAAAAATATACATTACAAATTATATTACATCTAGCTACAAGATGCTGAGTACTTCTCTTACATATTTATTAGCTGAATAATTTACTGAATCCTAATCTCCATTTAAGTGTGGAGAACTTAAAAACCATTCACTGTGTAATGGGTCACAGTTATAAATCAGAGAGAGACCATTTACAGGGACCATTTACAGGACAAGATGGAATAGCTTCAGATTAACAGGCATAGATTGGATATTGGGAAGAAACTGTTCCCTGTGACAGTGTTGAGGCCCTGGCACAGGTTGCCCTGAACCGTGGCTGCCCCTGTGTCCCTGGTGCATCCAAGGCCAGGCAGGATGGGGCTTGGAGCAGCCTGGGATAGTGGAAGGTGCTCCTGCCCATGGCAAGGAGGTGGAACAAGAGGGCCTTTAAGGTCCCTTCCAATCCAAACTGTTCTATGGTTGTATAAAATTCTTGGAAATTCCCAGTAAGGAGTGACCACTACCTTTGATCACTGCAACTACATGTATGTTAATGACTGTCATTAGCTCTCTACACTCACTAAACAAATGATCCCTCAAAATAAAAAGTAAGCAAAGAGTAAAGAAGAGACCTAAGCTATTCAAGCTATTCATTTTTTTTACTTTCACCCTTGATGCACAAAGGAACTCCTAGCCATCTCATTTCATTAATTTTTTTGACTTGATGGAGCATTTTTACTTTGGTGCAAAACTGAAGAATTTAAACAGATGTCAAAGGAGAAGGAAAGCAACCAAGTATGGATTTTCCTAATAAATCCTTATAAAAGAATATGAACAACTACATTGTGGGGAAAAATCTATTGCACACGGAACAGGCAACCAATCAAAGAAATAAAAATCCACAGAAAATGCTGAGAAAAGAAACTGATCAAAACAGAGCTCACTGTTGGTTCAAAATACATATAAAATTTCAAAATTCAAGTGAAAGGCAAGACCACTAGACTTCCCACATGACTGTGTGTGTGTGTGTGTGTGACTGGAAAAAATGGAAGAGGCAGGTAGATGAAGAGACTGAGCTAAGCTGAATTTCTAAGGGCTTTGCTCATTCCTAAAAGTATGTTCCCTGAACAGACTCATAAAGGCATTAAAAAAACCTATCTTGGATGAAAATTTACAAACAAAAGGGACAGGTATAATTTTATCAAATCCAGCATAAAGCCATAATGAAGTCAACTACAGCAAGAAATCAAAATGCAATACAAGTTCATAATTCTCATGGAATTTTGACTTTGTCCAAGTATTTTAAAGGTACAACAACTGATGGGGAAAAAAATATTATAAAACTAACACAACATTGGATGACAATAGGTAACCAAACTATTGTAAACACCCCGCTGTAAACAGCAAAGCCTAAGAACAATGGATTAATCTGACTTCAAATTATCATTAATTTTTTATTCTGGTATATACTTCAGCACTACCACAAGCAAAACATAAAGCAATATAAACAAAAATGCTGGTCATTACTTTTTTGTAGGACCTGAACCACACATTGCTAGAGTTGGAGATAATGACTACTCTGTTCTGACTCCATTATAACTCACAGCAATCCTATAGTAAGAGTAGTTTGTGACTCAGCCTGGGTAGCTGAAATAAATTAGCTCCCCTAGGTGCTGGAAAGAGCACAGCATCCCAGGGACTGTGCAACATTCCAGCTTCATGAAGGAACTGAATCAAACACTTGAGTGACCTATCCTTGTTGGGATCTGCTATCACAGATACCAAAGCTTATCAGCTATTGAGAATTTGTACCTACAGAATCTGCACTTAGTACAGGAATGTCTTGTAACCACTTCCCTGCTGACATACTTTTGAAAACACTGTCCTTTTCACACATGGATTTCTCAAGTTAAAAGGGAAAGTTAAAACTATCTTTTAAGATCCAAACAAAATGTTTGTCTGATCCAAGTTTCTCTAGAGAGCTCACAGCCCATTTTGAGGAAGCCTGATCATTTTTATTAACATCTACCCTGTAATTTTAGCAATGTGTAATTAGGAGAAAACAGCAAACTCTTCAGACAAACCAGGCAAGAGGTACACTCTATTTCTGTGGCCAAAAGCAAAGATACAGCTACTTCCTAAAAGGACAGGAAAATTATAAGGAACATGGCTTGCATTTTGACATGCTGTAGTGGTTAGACACATGCTCAGAGGATTATTTGTTTTCCCAATGCAGACTGGAGATCAGGGTTTGAACATCACCTCTAAGCTCCTTGTGTGGTCATGGACTCATGGTTTAATTTTTGACACTCATCACACAAAGCTTTGTTACAGAGAATGCACAGAATGTAATGTTAAAAATTAGCATAATTTATGATATGGGCGATGTTATATTAACCAAATAATTTTAAAATCCAAATACACTGTGAAAGTTCATCACTGAGCTTGCTAAACCAGGGAAGAATAGATGACTTATTTTTTTTTTCTTTAGCATTTAATTTGGGTTCAAATTATCCCCATTTCTACCACTGTTGGTCAAAGACATTTTTTCCATATATTTCTGTTTAAGAACTCGCTGTTTTAGTGTTCTGTCTAATTCAATAGCAACGGTAATTGTTAATTAACCCCTTCCTAGCAGTGCCAAACACAAAACAGCTTTGTGTACACCACGACTAGAGCAGTACAATGGAACTGGCTCTGCACTCAGCACCTTCCCACAAATGACACAAATTCTACTCCCTGGCTGTGCCACACCCCAACTCAAACCTCTGATTCTTACAATTAATAAAAAATTATTCCCTGACACAAAATGAATCCCTGCCACACAGCTCACCTCACGCAAAGAAGTGGTTTCTCGTATAAAAAACATGTTGATTATGCCAAGATATTTGGTTATTTTCGCCCCAGGGAGAAAGGAAAGAGGTGTCATCTTAACAACTGAGACAGTGGAATTGGTGCATGACGGGACAGAACGGTGCCGTAAGTATCCCTCAGCCAATGGACTTGCTTTTTCAAGGGAAGTAGCTGAAAAATGGAAAAAAATAGGAGAAAATAACTATCAAGATCCATCACTGTTCCTCAAAACATAAAAACTCTTCGTTATGGTTTTCCAAATAGCTTGGTGACAACATTCAGCTGCCTGTGATGCTCAGCCATATACGTGAGAAAGGAAATCATCATGCAAAGCATGCAAAAGGAGACAAGAAGCTGAAATGGCTTTTATTTGAAAGAGTGGCATTCCTGCAAAAGGAAAACATTGAGGCGAGCAGCTGCACATACAACCATCAGTTATAATGTGAAGGTAAAGAAAAAAGTGCCAACATTTTGAAACATGTATTCTGCTGGAAGAATAAATTATAGGAAGTGTGAAAGTTGTTGTGTTTCCCCAGTGCAGCATTTTCCATTAAAACAGGTATTAATCTCTGGTAATTTAAGCAAGATAGTCAGACCTGCGGCCAAAGAACTACTGAAAACCAACTCACCACTTGCTAATTTAGTGACCACTGCCTTGACTGTCCCCTTGGTGATTGCTTCCTCTTTCTCTCACCCCCAATTTTCCAAGATCATACATACACCTACATCCATGCAGTGGATGTTATACAATTAGTAGGCGTACACATGTATGGGGAACTAATTACATCAAGACTTTCTTTTGCTTTTTATGCTACTGGTTCATCATCCCTATGTGAGGTTACAGAACAATGTCAGCAGTTTTCACATTCAGGAATTCATTCTACACGTGATCTGCAATGCTACTGCTGGGCAGGGCACTCCTCTAAGTCACCACTGGGAAATCAGAGATATGTCTCAGATTATCAGAACGTGGTAGAAACAGCCGCCTACTTGTCTTAATTGATCCGCGCCTTATGGTCTGAGCTTTCAGTTTAATGAGCTCTATCCAGCTGTTGCATCTGTCTGCAAAGGAACTGTAATCAACTGCCGTTGCTGGAAACACAGACAAAAAAACAAAAGAAAAAAAAACAGAAAAAAAATATATGGATGATGTCTCTTGCTCATCTCAATGCTCCTTTTTGAGGAAGCAATGATTTGTGTCTGAGAGAGAACAACCATCCGTTTGCAGGTCTGTTTAAAAGGAAAAGTTACAGGATAGGTCTGGACTTGTCCAAACCAAAGTACCGATTTCTGGTGATGTCCCAGCTCTGAACCAACTGCCTGAGTGGGACTTCAGCACTGAAAAAACATGCAAATACAGTAATTAAGGACTTATGCTAGATTAGTTTTTTTTTAAATCTCAATTAAGGTTGTAAGTTATGGCTTTTTAAACTTTATTTAAGCCTTTTTTAATTTTCATTGCTTTTTTTTTTCCTTACAAACAGCTGCTGATCAGGATTTAAACTTCTCAACTGTCTTTATCAGTAACTAACCTACAGACAGGAAAAAAAAAAAGCTTTGGTGATGAGGGTAAGAGTCACAAACTGAAACAACACCTCTGTTTTAAACAAAAATTAATCATCAGAACAGTCTTCCTTGCCCCAACATCCTCCCTCCAACACCCCTCCCATTATGATTACAATAAGAAATAAGAGTTGTTTCTGCTATGACTTTTGGTATTAGTTGCAGGGGTGTTTGCACATCTTTAAAAAAAAAAGAGAGGGTTGCAAACACCGTTTCTTCATTATCCTGAAGAAACGGGAGGAACACATGCTAACTTCAGACTAACACAGGCAAAACAGCTCTCTTCCCAAGGACTCATTTTCTGTCAGATAAAAAGTTGTATCAATGTACCTGACAGAAAGGCTGTAATTATCAACAAACCTAACTTTTATAATGAAAAATCATATCAAAATATTAGGGTATCATTAAGCCACACCAGAGCATGCATTCTCAGTTAAGTAGTAAACACTTCCTGGATTAAGGCACATCCAAAAAGAGTATACCAATATCCCAAGAATGCTCATTCTGTTCTGGCAGATGGCTAAGTTAAGGAAACTCACCTCTCTGAGCAGCAGGAATACCTGTGTGGGAACTTGCACCCTCCAGGACTTCTAATAAAACAAAATTAATTCTGTTCAGATAATCTGTTAAGCAGAGTCAGGAAGTACAGGTAGACAACAGCTTCCAAGAAAGATGGGAGTGACTATTTACAAGGGCCTGGAGTGACAGGACAAGGGGGAATGGCTTCAAACTGACAGTATGTTTAGATTAGATATTAGGAAGGAATTCTTCCCTGTGAGGATGGAGACTGCCCAGGGAAGTTGTGGTTGCCCCATCCCTGGAAGTCTTCAAGGCCAGGTTAGATGGGCTCAGAGCACCCTGATCTAGTGGAAGGCGTCCCTGCCTAGAGCAGAGGGCTGGAAGGAGATGATCTTTAAGGTCCCTTCCAACCCAAATTACTCCACAATTCTCTGACCCTTATAAAAGATTTCAGAGTCAAGTTCAAAAAAGCTCCACTCTCCATATAGTACACTGTGTACTTTGATAACAGAGTTAGTACAAATAATTCACTTTACTGAACCTACCTTGCAATTTTAATATGTTCATTTATTAAAGGCCACTACTATACAATTTTTAAATATTTTTAAAACAACCATCCTACAGAAAAGTAAAAATATATTAAATAACCTGTTAAGTATATCTAAGTACAATGAAATTGTGAAGAAATGACAGATGGAATAATTTTCTGGCTGAACTGCTCTGTCTACAGCATGATATGGAATGTGGAGAACATCAGGAAAAGGGGTAGACAGGAACAGGTTGCCCTCCACTTGTCATTGCCCAGCACACAAGGGAGCACAGTCCAGTAATGAGTACAGAGACAACAGCAGAAATTTCTGGACAGCTTCTTTTTGAAAATAAAAAATGTAGCAAATTAAAAGTTAAGCATTAAAAAAAAATAAAAATCATTAAGAATCTTTCTCTGGCCTCTGGAAATACAAGTAAATGTGGTAGACACCCGTCTTCACACAATTGATGTAATGGCAAAAAAGGTAGTTCAAACATTTACACTAATTCCCAGATATTTAATTTCTTCTCAGTAACCATTTTGGTAGATAATCCAACAAGGAAGAAGGAATTAAAGACGGCTGATTTCAATGAATTGAATTTTTAATGCTGTCATAGAAGAACTGTGACAACCATTCTTGGAATGCAGCTCTATCTCAGGTAAAATACAGCAGCTACAATGTGCTGCACTGTACAGATTATTTACTATACAAGTTTAGGTTCCTTTTACTTAAAGGAAATTTGCAAACAACCAGTATTTGGTAGATAAAGTACTTCACATCATGAAAACAATGAGATTAATTATGTGAGGCTGAGAAAACATGGAGGTACTTTATATGGGTCATTTATAGTGTGTGACAATTATGTCAAATGACACCCAACACCCAGTGGTTTGCAGCACCTTCAATATTCTAAATGCAAAGACAGGAAATACAGACAGAATGATCAGCCAAGCCATCTTCTGCAACTCTCAAAAAAACTGACAACAGGAGTAAATATACCCATTATGCTTAGGCAGCAAAGCACATTTAAAGCCTGTGAAAGTACGGATATTTTAAAGCCTCTACAACTATGAAAGAGCAGAATTCAAAATCCATAAAAAACAACACTTTAACATTCTTCCCCTTAACTGACCTTTAGATGGAGAGAATGATTGAGAAGAAAGAGGATCAGAGCAAAGTTCCAAGGGAAATTGTAGCTGTTCTTCATTGTCTGTAGATGCTTCAACAAAGAAAACATGGCCAACTGATAATTAACCCCCAAAATAAGATTTGCCAGTAATTACAAGCAGAGTCAATTTAGTCAGGTCTGACTCGAACAGGTATTTTCAGCATGTGCATAAAGTAATGCAATTCTGCAGAAACAGGAGTATGACAACAAATCCAGCTGCAACATTGAACAGAATTTTTGTTCCATTGAAAAGGATTTGAAATATTTTGGAAAAAAATAAAATCTGTTCATGCATTTTTGTTTTGATTCTGCAGTTGGATCCAAGTCAGCTATTATAATAAAATTAGCAATCATTTCACAGGAAAGAAAACTGTTATTACTGAAGAAGTAAGATATAACTTATGTTTTAGAAGCACATGATAGAATTGACTATCCTCAGTGTTCTCTCTGAATTCTCACTTCCAGACTGCACACATACATTTCTAGCTTAAGATGGTACTTCATTAGCAAGGTGACATATGCAGAACACAGTAGTCTCTTCCATTCCCTTCACTGTTTCACTGAGTTACAAAACTATTACTGACCTGCTTAAGGATTTTCCTAAGGTTAGGGTTTTTAAAAAGTATTATGAATAATTTACTTTCCGCCTTCTTAAAGTATGGACAAAATTTCTACTTATAATCTGATGATTTATACCACATGTTCCAAAATACAACAGAAATGTCATCATCTGTTAAACCAACCTTTTAGAGAAAAATAATCCAAGTAGTATCATAAAAAGAATAAGTACTATAAATTTGTTGATTATGTAAAATAAGTACCTAGTACTTATTGGCCAACTGATAAGTAAGTCATCCTTCTGGAGGTCAAGTACATGAACTCTAAAACACCTCTATGTGTTGAGAGTACTTCCCTGAAAAATATCTAGATTTGAACTTGATGATCTTTTGGGGTCCCTTTCAACTCAGAATAGTCTGCGGTCTGTCATCTGTATACGTAACTGAAATTAAAATCCAGACTCATTAGGCACTGGGGATAAAAAAGGAAAGATTCCTCACAATAGTTACCTCTTTGCTGTGATTTTTCTGTAGGTGCTTTGTTGGCTTGTAGTGCTTGGTGTTTGTCATATGTAATGGCAACAGCTGTGACTGCAATCTGCAAATCAGAAATATTTGGCATATAAGGTAAGTTGATCTCTTGTGCAATCTGAAAAATAATTTTGCAAACAAGCAGTTCTTTGCATAGAAACATATTAGGGGAAAAAAATTCTAAGAATTCACCAGACATAGCAGTAAAATCAAATCCTAGCCCAGTTTACCCTGAGCAGCAAATATTAACTAGGGCCATGCCTATGTGCTGGAAGTTAAAAACAGCAATTCACTTACCTGAACTAATTCATCCTCTGGCAGAGCAACTGTGAAGTTTACATGGCAAAGACAGCAGGGAACCATAGACCGGAGTTTAAAATACAAACTCTGTTGAAGACAGGATATTGTTTTGTGTTACACAGAAAAAAAAAAGTGTGATTTATTTCAGAGAAATTAAGGATCAAAACTTTTTTAATAGTAGAAGTCATCTAATGATAATAATTTTTTCTTGAAGAATTACAGGTGTGGAAAGTCAGGACAGAATGCAATCTACCGTGGAGCTGTCTTTCTATTTCTAGAGTATACTGCAAGTCAAAGGACTCCTTCAGATTCCAAAAGCTTTGGAAATCCCTAATATACTAAAAAAGGCTGAACCTATCTTCACAAAAACTCACAAACTAATTACAGATGCTTTGCAGTCTATTTTCAAAATTATGAGGCACACATTATTTTCAGTATAGCTGAATTTCACTTGGCTTCCATTTGAACACTTAAAAAAGTATTTGAAACAAGATCCTTACCTTCAACAGATTCTCACAGAGATCATTAAAGTTCTTATTGAGTGTTTGATTTGTTGGGTTAATGTTGCTTAATCTGGACACTCTAACTGCTGTGAACATCTGAATTAGAAACAAACATGGGGGTTTTTTGTCAACATATGCCAATATATTTTATCTAGTGTCTTAAATTCAAATTTACAAAGAAGTAAAACAATGTAAAATATGTTAGCATATATGTTAACTAAACAACAAAATATGTTAGCTAAGCAACAGTCATTAATCTGTTTACTTTAAGGGGCTTCAAACCTAGCCAAACCTTTCAAAAAGCCAAAACAAAACCTTGAAGCTCATATTTACTGTAATTTCTTTTTTATTTCTGTACTAGGTTATTTGTTACATAACAGCATTTAAAAAACAACAACAAAAAAAGGTTCTCATACCTTACTGCTCTTACCAAAATACTACTTTTATTTCTGTCATAAGGATGTCCCTTGAATTTATCTTTCAAAGTATGTATTTAAATTACATATTAAATGTACATCAGCACATTTCAATACAATTTAGCAAGAAGTTTCAATTTTGAATAATCTTACTTGAATTTCTGGTGTCCAGTTGTTTATACCAGGCATAATTTCTGTGTTGCAACTGTAAAAACCTGTGAAGAAAATATTTGGGGAAAAAATCTATTTTATACACTGCAATATAAAAATACTTGTAAAGGAAACATATGTGACAAGGTTTTCCAAGTATTTTCCCTCATGTGGTTTTTCATATTGAATAATACACCAGAAATGAGATCAACATTCAAAAAACAAAAATACAAAATGTTTGTAGGAGGGGCAAACACCCCAAATCCACAACTGCTCCACCTATTTCTATTAGATAAACAATGCACAAATGAGGAATTTCTTTAAAAAGGTGTGATATAAAAAGCTAAAAAGCCAACCTTTAACAGAGAGCACAAAAGGATGTATAGGAACTGCCATAGGGACTGAATGCAAATTAAAACCAGAAGTATAATGACTAAATTGCAGAGTAAAATAAGTTATTAACAGAAAATCAGTGATTCTGAAAGCCTGAATACACAGTTAAATAAGCAGAAACTAGGCCAATCTGGTAGAGCCTATACCAAAACACAAAATGAGCTAGAAAAGAAATTGTGTAGCAGCTTGCAGAGGGTATAAATATTAATAGACGGTCTTTGAGAACATCAAAAGCTGATATTCTGCTGGAAAATCAAATAAGATTTAGAAATAATGTGCAGAAATAGTAACATGAGAGCAGAAAACATGCTTTTCTTTTTACAGCAGTGTAGTAGAGCTTTCCACAACAGCAGAAAACCAGTCCCTTGTTTATTTGTGTTGAACAAGTGTCTGAAGGAGATATTGAACAAAAAGGCAAATGAAAAAGAAAGACTCTTATAAACCACAGAATGGACAAAAGATCAAACAGCTAATCAACACTGAACTCTTAACTTACTCCACTACCAGAGAAGAACATTCGTTAAATTTCAATTACTAAGGTGCTAATGTGGCTGGTCCTACTAATTATCTTAGTACAGGTACCTCTATTACTGATCCATAGCAACTTTTCCAGAAAAGGGAGATCATGCAAGAAAGGAGCAGATGGAAAAACAAGACTGCAGATGGGCTGATATCAATTTCCTAAGGAACAATCACTGCTCACAGGCTCTCAACAAGCACACAGAAATAAGCACCTGACTTATACCATCTACTTTGGACATCAGGAAGCATTTACAAAGTTCCTTCACCAAGGTCTCTTTTAACAAACTAAGAATGAAGCATCATCAAATGAAATGTAAACATAAGACTAGGAAAAGAGAGACAAAAATACTTAATTTTCACAGTGAAGACATCTGTAATTTTGGACTTTGTGCTTCAAACACATTAATAACTTACATGCAGAAGAGGATAAAGTAAGATGATTGCTGATGGCCTTAATTTAGGGCAATAAGGTCAACTGCAGCAGAACTGGATAATCAGTGAGGAATAAAAGATTTGGATAGTAATAGATAACTACAAGGACAGTTCTGGGCTTGACACAACTCAAAATTATTAACACTAATATCAGTTATTAGGAAGGAAACTAAGACTTTCTCAGAATAAACACAGGGAAATGCACTATAACAAGAGGAAGGACAAGGACAAATCAAATATCCAGAGCAGTTTCTATATAATGGACAACTATATTTGCCTCTAATCTAAATCAAACAGTTCTGCTGGGGAAGTTATGACATATCTATACAATAATAAATAGCATAAAGACAGCTGATACCAGGTAATAATTAGTTCTCTATTCTACTTTCATTAACCTGGAACCTACAAATTGGTAATTCAGTCTAAAAATCTTCAGAAACAGTAATATTGTCAGTTCTCTTGGAACTTTTAAAAGAATTTTAAATAAAACTAGTCATATTTTGTCATTTTGCAGCCTACAATATAAATTACAAAAATATGGTTGTAACTATACCAGAAGGTGGTGGAACATCTGTCAGTAAAGAATGTACATCTTCCATTGCATCTGTGTCATCAATCTGCAAAAAGGGAGTAATTGAGAAAATCATGTTGCTGTGCCAGTAAAAAGTTTCAGAAAGAAATAAAATAACCTCTATTCCATTCAAGCTTTAACACTCTTATTTTAGATCAGACTAAGAGCCCTGCTACCTTCTATAAATACTTCTGCTGTGTCTTTACATCCATCCTAACTTATTGAGCTGCAGGAAATCCAAATTTACCTCTAAGTCCCAACATTTTCTTATCAAGTGTTTTAGAAATGGTTTATAATTTAACTCCAGTATTGAAGTGTTTTGTCAAGTAATGTGCCTCCTTCTCACTCTCCATGCAAAAGGGTGTCTTTATTTTTCTCTTCGAAAAACAACCCAAAATTTAAACAAAACCAACCCAGATATCTTTACCTCTCATAACTGCCTTCTCAGCCTCTTTAAGCATATCCTCATCACAAGGAAGTTTTACTACTTTTTCTTACATAGCTGCAGTGACTAGTAATTTTACTCTTGAAAGCTTAGTCAGCAGTTTAACTAAATCTTCTGGAATATTGTTTCTGATATGCAATTAATCATCAGCAAAATATCCAATTTCTCAAATAAAACAGTAATAAATGATTGCACAGATAGAAAGTATTTTTTTCTATAAATGCCTTACAAAATCCTCTATTTTTTACAAAGGTATTCAACCTTTTTTGTAAAAGCACCAAACAATCTATTATTCCAAACTCTCCCAACCTGTTATTTTTTCACTCTCCTTTCATACCTATTTTCAAACAAACTGCTGTTATAATGCTCCCTCATTCTTCCTACCTACAACCTTTCTTCCAGATTATTTTCTCTGAAGATGGTGATTTGTGAAGATTAACAAAGCCTTAAATGTACCTTAGGCTGCAATTAGAGGCTGTATTTTTTCAGTCAGTGATAGGTATTTGTACTACCTGT
Source organism: Parus major (assembly GCF_001522545.3). Lineage (NCBI taxonomy): Eukaryota > Metazoa > Chordata > Aves > Passeriformes > Paridae > Parus > Parus major. The sequence continues at coordinate 62,185,059 of NC_031773.1, forward strand.
ATCTACAGGATAATCAAAACTCCTTTAACACTTGCTGGAGTATTAAAGACTTCAAAATGGACAATGTTCAATCACATCCTTGAATTTTAGAGGACAGAGAGGTAAAAGAAATCTATGTCCTTTATTTATCTGTAGGTGTTGTTCTTTCTAGTTGCAGCTGTAGAAAGAACTGGAAGGTATTGTCAGAAGCTGTGAATTCTTAAATTGTGAAAAGCAACAGCTGAAATTCAGAGAAGCTCCTTTTATGTGCTCTCTTGGCACAATCAGTTTTTTGAATGCTTTGAATTCTGGAAACTAATGAATGTTCAACTACAAAGGTAAGAGCTTTCAAACAGGAAGAAAATACAATCTTATTTGCTAAATAGAAAGTGTGACAACACAGAATCTCAGTGTTTATAAAAATAGAATTTAAATTTTTGATTAGTCTGATCTGCTCCTTGAAGCAAAGAGAAGGACATTTCTTAACAGCTCTTAATTACTATTCTAGAGATGGCTACGTATCCATGAACAGCAGGGCAATGTTTCTTCAGGTAGTCTGTAGACAGAGCTGTGCTTTAAGCAAATAGAATAAGAAATAGAGAGACAAAGCAAAATCTAGTACTTTTACTGATACAAAAGGGAAAAAGTATACAATTTAGGAACTGTTCTTGGAGACTAGGAAGATTTTTATTTTTTTTAAATATATATTTCAGGAGAAGAAAAGTATGAACATAAGTAGTGAAAATTTTTATCACCTCCAAGACAAAAGCATCTTTCTTCCCATGGGAAAGGTCAAGCTCTGTAACTTCATCAGAGCTTTCTGACTGAGATCTCAATAGCCTGGAACGTTGTCTTGGCTCTGGAATGGGAGACCCAATACTTTCTTCAGGTAACTCCTAAAAGGAATATAAGAACAGATGTTCTGCCCAGCTAAAAAATAATTCAACTCTACACAATATGTTAACAATTCTAAGGATCATATCATTCTGAACATTATACTACTGAGAAATATATCTAAATAATACCAAACTGATTTGTCTATGTGGCTAAAGAGATCTGAAAATTCCAGCAGCTCTCCAAAATACAGTGAAAAATGTCTGTATCTCTATTTATAAATAAATTTACATTTTGAATGACTCAGTAAGAAAAAATAGATATCTAGTGTACATATTTGAATCAGAATATTTTATTTTCAATTCAAGCTTTACTTACTGGAGGATTAATCTCATAAAGTTCCTTGTTTTTTGCTATTGTATCATTTATTTTCTTTTGCATATGGGATATGTGCTGTTCATAGGTGCCATCATTTGGAGTCTTCCCAGCAATCTGAATACCTCCAGGTGTTGGCAAAGCTGCTAAATACACACCTGTTGCAGACTTTTAAAAGTCACAAAGAAAAAGACAAGTATATAAGCATGAATTCCTAATATTTTCATATAAAGCTTTCCATAATGCTTATGCTAAAACTACACTGTAGCATTACAGCAAAATTACAGCAGTATCTGTTACAATAAATAACTAAACAGATCTCTCTCTTCTGTTCACTTATAAAAAAATCTTCATTATTCTTTTAAAAAAACTCCCTCCTTTTCATTTTTCATGGTGGAACCCTTAAACTCGCCTAAAAATTCCAAAGAAACTAAGAATTAAAGACTCTGCCGCAGTATGATTTGCATAAGTAAATAGTTTCTTACAGTTTTAGAAGATCTAAAATTTGGACAAACCATTTACAGAATCAGTGAGGTTGTGGCAACCCTTTTTCTATTTACAGGAAACAAATAATGAAAGACAAAAGAAGATGTCAACCATAATTACCCAAGCACCCTCTGATGCCGGAAGAAGCAGAGTATTTCACTATTCTAACCTAGCATGGCAGAATGGGGTTAGAAAATATTGTTAATGAACATTTCATGACTTTCTCAAATCTATCATTTATTTTTTCAGTTCCATCAAAGAAGAGGAAACAGACCTTCCCCTTGTTGCCAAATAACCAAAATATTTACTGACAGACTTAACTGACCTTATTTCTCATGGAACTGCAATTCAATTTGAAGAGCAGGGATCTCTTTGACAGGAATACCATAATTTTTTCTACAATTTGTGCCATTAAACTGTTCAAAAGTTTCTTTTACATTCATCCACTTACTAATCATTTTGTCTTCTACCATTTTCAAGAGATTTGAATCTTCTTCTGCTGGTTATGAAAGACAAGTCTGTCCTGATTTTACAATAATTAAGATACCTCGCTCTTAAAGTGATGTTTTAATAGTCTGGTCACTCTGAATCCCACAACACTTGCATGCCTTCCTGAAAAAATACTGTAAGAAAGCAAAAGAATCCCAGGATTCCAACTGTACTTACTGCCAAGCCCATCAGCATATTTTCCCCCACCGTGATCTGAATTCTCAGCCCGAAGAGGGCATTCATTCCTCTCAGCTTCAGTTTGTTCATCAGTTGTGTGTGCACTTCATACTCCATGAATGGCAAGAGGTTACTGATAGAGGTTGCATTTGCTTCAGCCTGAGCTTTCTTCTTCAGACGGCACAATCTGGCAACACAAATCAGCACAACAGAGCTTTAACAGATTTGTGAAGATTTGAAAGGGATCACAGGGCATCTTAATTTTTTTTCCTCATTGTATAACCTAATACAGCTTCTTTTCAATTCTTCCAGATTGCTGCAACAGTAAAATAAAATGCCAGTTCTTCACAAGAACTCCTTAAGAGAGTGTCATCTGAGAACTTTTATTTTCAGCTTTTCTTCTAGTAAGAACCTCAATGCAAACATCTATTTCTCTTGCTGCAAGCCTCAAACATTTCAGGCACAAGTACACAAAATTACTACTGTAATTTCTAGCACTAGAACTTTTAAAATTCCTATTAATACAGTTATCCAACACATACATTGGAAGGAAGGAAAAAACCCCAAAAACAAACCAAACCCAAGTGCCCTCGCAGCTAAAGCATTAACCATATTTATCTAAAAAGAATAAAACAAAGAGCATAGCAATCCCACCTCAGACTACACATTAGTCATCTGCCCCTCTTTGGGTTTAGTCCAACAAGCTGAAATTCAAAGCCCACACCAGTGCAATGATATCTCCAGAGAGAAATTTTATTCAAAAACACATGCTAATTGTATGTTTTATAATATAAGGTTTGATGACCCATCAGATTTTAGCAACAGGAATTCTTTCAAAGATCTACAAAACTTTACTAGACTAAGGAAGTATTTTGGCAGATACCTGGCTTGAATAAGACATCCCTTTCCAACAACTATTGCCTCTACAGGAAGGTCAATTGTGGTAAAAAGGACATCAGGAACTTTTTGCTTCCTGCAGTTGTAACAGTAAGTGAGGTGAGCAGGAAATGGCATGTTCAATTCATCATATGGGATATGGCAAAATCCACAACCTGGTGGTGAAGCTTCTTCAATCCTAAAAATACATTATGGAGAGAATACTTAAAACATCTGTATCTTGTTAACCATGATCAGAAAGTGCACATGTGTATAAAAATCTACAGAGACCTACTTAAACCATACACTGCGACTAAACTCTGCTCCATTATACCAACGTGACAAGTATTACAATATACAAATTAGAAGAAGAAAAGGTTGCACACTACTTGCCCAAATGCTATCAATAAAACTTGCATTGAAATTTCTTATGCAGGGATTGAGAAAAAGGACATTCAGTGACCAACAATTCATATAAAGCTGTAACATTACTGAACTGGCTTTAAGCAGTGTAACTTCTAAATATAATCCATGATACAACAGTTGTACAAAGAATACACTGTACCAAACCAAAAAAATCTCTTTTACATTCACTGTGTCCAAAACCCCATAAGAGTGGAAGAAAAACAGCAAACCAATCACCCTTCTGAGAAGCAGCACAACATATATTAACATTGTGAGAAGAAGAGCAAGATTATTTCCTAAGATAAGGTATCAGTTAAAACTCATTATTTGCTTACAACACATAGTCTCTCTCCCCCATGAGCAATACCCAGGAATGACCACTATAAAAATATGAACAGGGAAAGCACAGGCCAACTGCATCACTGCTAATTTATTCTGTTTCACATAAACAATTCTTCTCAGTGATTTTGAAGGGGTCATTAAGCAAATCTGACAGATTTGGAACATTAGTTACCAAAACACTATGGCAAATATATTTTGTGTTGAGCATGAGCTTTGTCTGTTTACCTGTTTTACCTCCCTCTGGCAATTCTAATCTATGCCAACACTCTTAGTAGCACCAAAATACATATTTTGATAAAAGTGCTATTTTCTTTATATTATGAACATGATATTTCTTTCTCTCCATCATATAGTGACTACAAAAAGAAGTATTTTACTTGTGGCTACAGTTTTTAAAACACTATCTAACCCAGAAGACAATAGTCTTCTGCTAAAGTAAAAGAATAAGAAATAATGCTATGTTGATTTGTTTATTATAGAAAAGGCAATGCAAGTGCTGAAGTGTAATAAATACCCTTGCTTATAACTAAAATAACCCCTTAAAATATTTGATTACCATATTGATGAATACATAATAAATTACCAATATGTATTAATTAATCTTTATATTCTCCAAAAATAACTTTGTGGCAATAATCATTCTTCAAATTTTACTCGCAAGAGCAGAAACAAAGGGAAACTTCATGTTTGGCCTTCAGTTTCATGATTTTGTTCATCAACTTCAATAAGCACATACCTATTTTGGAAAAATCTGGCATCATATTTGCTCTATAACCAAGCTATTTTATCTCCCACATATAAAGAGTATTTAATGGAACATATATACACATATTAGAGACACAGCCACTTTTGGCCTATGTAAGTTATCAAACATCTGACATTTTTTTATTCTGTGATAAAAAATTGAGAAAAGAGACCTGAGGAGCAGCGAAGGAAAAAACTGAGTTATGATCTGTGTTAGTAGTCAAACGTGTTACCTTATTGAGACTGTTAGAAATAAAAACAGAGTATCTAATTTGGTGCAGAGCTCCATTACTCCTGTGGTGGTTGTTGTTAGTGAAAAGCAGTAAAGTGGTTGGTCCCGCATCCTGCACTGTAACACTGTAACCTACCCTAATAGAGAAGAACTATCTTGGCTCTGAGGAAAAAAATCAACCTCTCCCTTCTCTGACCCTATGGAAAAGAAGCCAGGCTGCCATGACAACCTTTGTTCCAAACAGCCTTCCATGGTGCCATCCTGAAGGAACCTAGGGTTCAGTACAGCTGCTGTGCCAGATGCAGACAAAATACAGACCTCTTCACTATAAGAGAAAAGAATAACAACAGAGTGAATTCCTACTACTTAGTGGTGCTTTTATATAAAATTATCAGATAAAATGGCTAGTACAAGCCTCAATGAAGTTCAAAATCACCATTAATTTTGTGCACTTGTGCAATTTTATCCATTAAAACTCAAAAACAATCCTCTTCTGGTATTTAAACCATAACCACTGCACAAGTACAAGATGAAGAAGGATTGAACAGAAAGACTTAAGAGTTTTGTCTCATGTAATAATGTAAGAACAGAAAGACTAACCAGGTTTAAGTATGGTTTTCAGTTCTATGGTTAACAATGCAAAGAAATACAGCAAACCAACCAAATATAAAAAAAAAAACCAACAACAACAAAAAAGCCATATTTTTTTACCGAAGTAAAATGGAAGTTGAGAGCCTCAGCATCTTATTAAGATTCAATTTTCAAAATGAAGTTAAAACCCAACACTGATAAGGGTGCTTCTTGAACAATAAAAAGTGGCAAACTAGTAAAAATTTTATTAGGAAGAACTACAGTAATGGTACAATTTGCATGTAAAGTAACCAACCATACTTAGGATTTAGCAGAATTAAAAGCTCTCAGAATGACCACAGAGCTTTTAATAATTCTCAAGCTGTTAAATAAGAAACACACCTCTAGTATTCAGTATAAAATACTATATTGAAAAAAAATAGAGAAAATCTTTCCCACATTTTCTAGACTGGTACACATGTCTTTTTTTTATTTGTTGTTTCTCTTTCCAAAATTTTTCATTCATAACGTGTCTGGCAGACCAGTACTTAAGCATGGAATAAAGCTGAACTGGCAATAAGTATGGGAATTACAATAAATATTTTATCAATAATCAAACACTATCACATTAAATTCCTTTAGAGAAATGCAAGCATCAAATAACCCAGTAACTGATTGCCTGTCTATGCTCAGTACATTCTTTCCCCATAGTTAAGGTAGAAAAAATAATACAAACTATTCATGCTTTTTACAAGGAGACTGACAAGCAAAGGAATAAATGCTTCCTTTTGGTGTGTTCATCCCTCAGTGATGGAGTAATTTCGGTAAATATGATAAACCAAAAGTTTCCCAACTTCTCTCCTTAAAAAAGCAAATCTAGTGCTTTTACCTTAAAATATTTACATAAAATCAACCTGAAAGAAAATAAATTCAGATGATCAAATTTGCTCATTACTTCCCAAATGTTATTCAAAATATTGAACTAGAGCAATTTTCAGTTTAGTATTATCAGACACACCTGGCTCCAGGGCAAGCTTTTTCTGGGCCTGAAATGTGAAGTTTTCCATTTAAGTTCTGGTCTGCCAGTTGGTATTCAATAATGAATCTTCAATACATATACTTTTAGGAACAGTCTTAATTATTTAAGTAGATTAGATTTAGAAAACTACATGCATAAATTAATATTGTTGCTACAAAATAAATTGTAGACTTCAGTTTAAAAGAAAAAATTGTAACATTCATTAGAAAAAACTTAAAACCCAGACCTAAACATATATTAAAAACACCTAATACTGGACTTTCATAATCTCACTAAAATTCTGTAAAGTAGTTACAGAACAGACAGTACCAACAACTATACTGGAATAGTTAATTTTTAATCCACTGGTGATGAAATATGTTTTCTGTGGCATTTTGAAAATCAAATCATCATCATAATTTACCAAATGCTGGTTGATTCACTGTAGCCCACTACAGCATGACAACCCAATGCCTTGGCATGGGATTTTATTTCTTGTCTGATTTCTGCCCACCAGGCATCTCGTGTCTCTGGTTCATCTGAAAGACAAAGTATAAATCAGTTCACTATTCTGTACTATGCCAACACAAAGCTTCATGCAATTAATCTGAAAAGTTGAGGTTTTCATATTCAAGTGTTTTGAATATGGACACTTTATTTCCTTCCTATTTACCACAATTCAGGGAAACACTAATGGGACTTTTTCACTAATTATCTTGTTTCTCCTCTGTGTAAGCAGATTCTCACAAATTACTGCATTCTTGTTGTCCATATGACACATAACACTAAAATACTGTAGATACTGTTCCAATCTCTCCCCATTTTTAATTCCAAACCACACCCTTGGTTTCCAATAACACAAGAGCAGTGTTTAACTTGCAACAAAGCATCACAGATACTCTGTAATGTTGAAAAACTAACAGTAATTAAACGGTATTTGTAGTAGTAAACTAATATTTTACTTTGCTGTACACTTGATATCTTTGAAATAACCTCAACAGTTTTTCCTACTGGAAGCAGTTCTCTCTGTTATCCAGATTTCAAAATATTTGTTCAAAACTGTATCACTAATCAAACACTTCTGTAGCACTTCTAACTGTGAGAAGCCATAGGGATTTGAAACTACTTCTACATTTACAACACAAAGAAGTATAGGATGTATGCTGTCAGTGCTTTTTTGCTTCAGTACCCTGGAAACTGCACCTTCCCTCCATGCCCATGAATGGATCTGAATTACCTTTATTTTTCCCAAGGTTATATGTTAAATATATCCTGCCTGCTTTTCTTGAAAATGACAAGATACAAAAATACAAAATATGTGTGTTGCTAGAATAAGTTCATGCAATCCTGCTCAGCAATTAGTTCCCATAACTAAAGCTCTGTCTTGCAAGCTTTTTAAACATAGAGCCAACAAATACTAAATTTACTACTAGAATTTGTCAGCTGTTTCTTCTCTCAAAACTTACCTGTTTCAATGAATGTAGTTGGCAACTGTGTTAATTGTTGATACAAAAGGGAAAACTGATAACAATCAATCATATTACCAAGGATTCTGAGTAGAGATATTCTTACGCAATCTCCCTGAAATTAACTGAACTTTGCCCAGATACAAACTTCTGGCCACTGAGTTCTCCTTGCTGAATCATAATTTAAGTATCAAGGTCAAAACCATTATTTGGAACCAATTTTGTACTACCAACAGTATTTATTAACAGTGTATGATAAACACATTATCATACACTTGGTTCTCTGACAACATGACAAACAAAAATGCAAGATGCAAATATACACATAATTTAAAAGTTACTGAAACAAAAATATTGTAAAGTAAGATGTATTCATTCATGACTTTACCTCAACTTTGCATTTAGAACTAGGCTTTAATTTTTCTAAACTAATGATCATTTTCTAACTAAAATGAAGACCACAGAGATTTGTATATTCAATTATACCTAACTTTATTTGGGAATGCTTGTGTAACTCACAGCATTATGCTGACCAGCAGCAGCCTGGATGCTCAGACTGAAGTTTATTCAACCTTTGCTTTAAGAAATGAACACTGAACAGAAAAAAAAAACCTTACAGTGAGAGTTCTTAGGAATGTTCTCTGCAATCAACAAAAATATACATGTTATGTCACAAAACAAGGGACTCCTATGAACTGTATCAATCATGTTCTCTTATATCCAACTTTACTTTAGTGGGTTTCAGTGCATTACTGGCAGAATCTTGAGGTGCTGCACTTCACTCTCAGTGCAAAAACACTGTTTAAATCCTCTCGGTGCCTAAGAAAATAAATGCTTAAGATGATACTCAGCAATCCTCATTCAGATTCCTGGAGCACCTGCTCTTCTCAGCTTTGGAAACTGAGATTCCTACAAAAATAATCCATCACAACACAAGGTTGGAGCTGCCCAGCTTCACAGCTCTCAGAACCATTTGTGGTACAAAAAGTGGGAAATGTCTTCTCTTTGCATGTACATCTCTGGACAGAGGCTGCTTCTGCTGCCACCAGGCAACAGCAGTAAGGGCACTTGAATTGAGGGATAATCTTTGGAAATGGATTGTAAGGCCAGGCTATAACATCTGACATAAATTCAGAGTGCATGGAAGATGTGAGACCACAAGTACATTCTGTGAAAGTTCTCTCTTCTTGGTTAAATAGATAAGGATTTTAGAAGTAATTCCTCTTTCCCCCTCCAATCATGAGCCAGAGATTGTTTTGATAAGCAGTGTGTTTCTCCTTATAGATGAAAAGTCTAAGTAGCAATGCAAGTGGTTCTCTGACCATGCAGAAAATCACCTGCTCAATGAGACTGGATCACAGGCAGCTGGTTATAAACTTTGACTAAACAGCCACACAAATTCTTGTACTTCACAGAAAACACCTGCAAAGAAGAAATACCTTTTTTTCTAGACAAAAAGTGCCAATTTTTCCAAACTGTAACTTTTTACACCTTTTGGTTCCATGTGGCAAAAACTGCTTCTACTTATCACCAGTGACATTCCTATGCAAGAAAATGTGAAGTCATGATGAGAGGTCGAGAGATAGCAACAGGTGAAGTGACTGAGGATGAATACAGAAAGTGCTGTGAAATAAAAGTAAGACTGATAAAGACAAGAATGACATTGAAAAGGAATGTAGCCAGAGTGAAAACTGAAATGGAATGAGATGTTGAAAGAAAACAGGGATCCTTAAAGTGAACATAAAAGATAGAAATAGTGACGGGTCCCAAATTCTATGCAAACATTTAGCTTTCCTCCGCAAAAATTTATAGTTTAAGTTATTGAAGTTATTAAAAGACTTAATTTTCTTACCTAACATCTACAAGAACAGGTTACCATTATGGCAAACACATACTGTTGTGAAGTTGCTCAACATTATGTCTTGCTAAAACAACATTTAACCCTTAATTCTAACAATCTGTTCAATATCCCCACTAGCAAAACTATTAACTACAGAAATGTATCGATAATTTTCATTCTTATTAGAATTAAGAAGTGTTTTCCAGCCATTTTCTTCAGCGTTAACAGGACCAGGCCCAGTATCTTTAAAGGAATCCAATAATTTCTTATTGCATAAGAGTCATGCATAAACAACTGTTTGTAAAGAAGACTGGGACCTCTGCTTAAGATATTTGATTATTTTTTGTTCCAGAAAGAGGCCAAAAAATAACAATTATTATGTCTATATATAAATACTGTACATTCACAGTTTACATGAACTTACCTTTGCATATTAAAACACAAAATAATTGTCTACAATTAAAATCAAACACCATGACATTGCAATAATAAGTTGATACAAAACACTAAATGCAGTGCAATGTGTAGCATTCATATTCTTCTGACAAATATTTTCACAAGCAGCCTTTTTTGACACATGAGCCACACAATTTCACATGGGGATGCTGTCGTAGCATTTACAAGTTTAGTAAAGCTAAGGATTTACATAAACAATTAGAGGAGTTAGGGAAGCAGGATGGCATGTGTCCAGCACACTCCATGAGAGTGCCTGTTGGTTTTTTTGCTAAGGCAAAAGCTTAAGAACTAAGGGTTTGCGAAGCAGATTCAGCAGACAGGAGCCAGAAACGGTGGGTATTTTGGCGCATGCTTGGATCAGGTGACAGTACAGACTGAAAACTATGGCAGCTCACTGAAATGGTTACAGAAAGTAATGGCCCTGGATTCTAGGTGGAAGCAAAAAGGCAAGCATACAGAGCACTCAGTCACAAGCTTTTCTAGCAAATGTACCGAGTAGTTTGGACCAAGGTTTCTCTACAACTTTAAGCAGAAAAGTTTGCAGGAGATTCCACTGCTAATTATGCCTCCTTTGTGGGAAATCAAAGGCTGAATATTAAACTTACTTTATTAATGTTTCCAAATTGGCAGGATATTTATAGCCAACTGGAAGCAAAGCACACTATTTCTATAGCTGAGGACTTGAGAAACAATGCTGTTAACAGTACAGTGTTCTATAAAAATTGTGCCAACTCAAACTCCTCCAACTGAAACTTTCCAAGCTGATTTTATTCAGCAGTTTTATAAGACAAAAACAGCACTTCTGTACCTGGAATGTTCTTCGAGTTAGCTCTATCCACCACCAAGTCACCCATCTCCTCTAAAATACAAGGTTGAGCTGTACTATCCATGGGAAAATATCCTGCATAAATCTTTCACCTGGACACTATCACCTTCAGATTCATAAGAAGCAACACCTTTCCAAAGTTATTTGCTAGAGGATCACTTGTACAGGTTCTTTCAAGATTTAGCCAGAAGCTGCATTTTGCTAGTCCCTATAGATTTTTTAAAACTGAAGACAGATTAAGAAGAATGGCCTCTTGATGACACAACAGCTGCTGTAGCCGTAAAGATGAATCCTTAGACATCCTGAGGAAGCAATTCCAAAGCAGGAACTGTCTGATTCATTTCAACCAATTTTACATGTAAATATTTACATGTATAACACAATACTCTGACAGGAGGACAATCATCTAAGGAAAATTTTCACGACGTATAAATGACTCACTGCTCTGTTTCAAAAATGGCAGTGGAGGCCAATAATATTCTTTCAGACTCAATCTTTGAACCTTTCATTAGGCCAAGCCATTATCCACACATTCAATATTCCCTTATTTTTGTATCTTCTTAATGAAAAACCTGTAACAGTTTATACAGAAAAAGTGTGGTATTTTTCTGTAGGTTTGGCCGGTTGCATTTTTTTAACAGACATCTTTAAGTTTATAAGAACCTTCCCTGGACCTTGAAGTTTTATTTAATCCTTTCTGGTTATCCCATAAACATTGACATTATCAATTTCCTAAAATATTAAACAACTAAATAACTGTAGAGAAACACAAATCCTCTGGTCTGTAAAGATTTACACAAAATTCGGGTAGCAAATAACTAAACCTATAGCAAACTAATCTAAAACTTTCAAAAAAGTTTCCAAGTCACTCCATCCTTGTTTAAAAATACTACTCCCTATATTCATCTTTAAGACTAAAAAATATACATATGAAAACTTTGTTACAGAAAGTGACCGAAGAACACTGTAAGGATATATCAAAGGAAAACTAGGATACACTAAACTAGCAGGAAACAGTGCAACCACACCCAAAGAGAACAAGCACACTTACTCTTACAAAGTTAAACTCCAAATAAAATATCCAGCCTGCAAAAATATTATTGATTACCAGTGCTTTTCTGCCAGATGAAGTCAGAGAGCAGCACACATCTCACATCTTAAGCCCAAACTGCTGAATGAGTAAAACAAGACTTGAAAGTTGAAGGAATTCTTCAATTACTAAGAAGACAATTTTAAGAACACTTCAGATTAAAATTGCATTTACAGGATGAGATATTGGCTGGCTGATTAAACACAAACACTTTCATGTGCAGGGCAGTTTCTACTGTGTGAATCAGGCCAAATCACTACATGATCATCAAGACTCCAAGAGAAACCATATAGAAAAGTCCACACATCATTCCTTTCACTGTCAGCTCACTGTTGAGGAATGTTAGCTTTAATCCCAAAATATACTCCAAGATGAAGGAGCAGAAGGGTTGCTCCCCTTATGGCTTAATACAGCCACAACAGTGGCTACAACCTTTTCTTTTAATTGTATATTAAAGTCTGATAGGAAGACTACAAGCTGAAAGAAGTGTTGTCTAAAAAAATGAAATATCTTGCAATAATATCAAAGCAGCAGTAATAATTTAGTGTAGAGATAAAAGAAAAGAAACCACCATGTGATACAACTAAAATAAAGTGAAGAATATAATGTCAACATATAAGGCATTTGAAGAAAAAAAAAAAATTAAAAATTAAACTACACTTTAAAATATTTAAAAATGAATCTTTAAATTTGTAATACTTAGATAGAATTATAAAAGCTCAAAAATACTGCCAAGAAGTTAGAAAACATTAAATATAGGAAATAAATTTTCTCCTAGAAAATTAGTTCCATGCATAAATATGTCCCTTTGTTACTCCAGCTTTTAGTGATTATTTCAAACACTAATTCATCTTAGAATGGTGACTCAGCTGGTAATAAAGAAACTACTTATTCTGTGTCTCTGTTGCTTTGTCACCTTAGTACAATAAATACAACCTATTTTAAAAAAATGAGCAATTTTCAAAGAAAAGCCTCAAATGACTACAACAAAGAGGCTGTTACCCAAGGCTGGGGACACTACACTGTAACAAGACAGGGCTTTCTAAAGCACATTTCATCTATTTTATTGCTGCAGGAAAGGGGTGACATTATTTGGTATGAAATGGCAGTGTCTCTCAGTTTCCTATTCCTTGATTACACTCCTCAGGAATGCAGAAGTTCAGTAACCAGCGTTTCTATACACTCACAAATGTTTATTTTAAGACAAACTAGGCAGAGAAGCCTCTTTTAACTTCTGGATCCAAGGAGACTTAAAAAGAAAAAATCTTGTGTCTCATATTGACATTTATCAGTTATTCCAATAATGCTGTTACACTCAGTTAGAACTTGTGTTCTCTGCCTCTATATTTTCCTACAAAACCTCTATAGACATTTTACAAGGCCATGTTTAGCTGTAATTATGTAGCAGTTAGGAAGGTGTTGATTCAACCAGAATCATTCTGGTTTTCTTCTAACAATGATAAATTTTGAGCCAGGCAAATTGTTCTACAACTGTATGTTTGCAACCACAGAAGCAAGTATCAGAAGGCTAAAAAAACTCAAAGCAATCCATGAAGGAAATTTTATTAAGAAAGTAGTTTTAGTCAAGCCCCATATTTTGAAATTAGGATGAGTTAATGTGCAAAGATACAATTTTTGCAAGACCAAGGTTCTGTCTCTTGTGTACTATCAGTTAAAAAAATGAAATGTAGTTGTGCTATAAGCAATGGCTGTTTTGGAGCACTTGTGCAAGGAAAAGTTGATATTGGCTTTCACACCATTAGCCAGAATTTAGGGAGAGGTTTTTCAAACAGTATGAACAGATTACATAGCATTATTTAGGTAGGCAAAAAATTCTAAACAAAGATTTTAAATGCCAAGTTTATTTATGAATCTCTGACAGAACATGTGAATAACATTCTGTGCTCAGTGACAGCAACCACCCTTTTTTCAGTTGCATAAATATCTTAGAACTAACTCTCTCTCTCATAAAAAAAACCCAGAAAGACAAATAAAAATTAAAAAAAAGTAAGCACAGTCCCAAATAAATTTTTTCATTAACATAAGGGTGTATCTGCTTCCAGAAATAATATTCAAACACCATTTACATTAACCATGGAAATGACTTAGGAACATTCACTCCTTTGGAAAGGCTGCAGAAAACTGGAGTAAATTATTACTGGAGAACATCACACCCCTCACTCTTCTCAGAAAAAGCTTCTGACAACTGCCTTAACCTCCCATTTTCATTCAACACACACTGATGGACAACAAGTCAACCTGGAAATTCTCCAAGAAAAGGCAAGAAGTCAACGTTAATATGTTTGGGTTTTTTTAACTACCTGTTCTGAAGGATAGCCACATCACACACCAACAGGAACATTCTGACATTTCCTACTGTGTTCCTACAAATGGGCCACACTTACACCCCATAAAGCAGCTTGAAATGAAATTTGCACATTCTCTGTTTGTATTTCTGTGGAAGAAAAACATTCAGTTACAGAAACAAAACATAGCCAACTTTTCCTCTTGCATTTCCTCATATCCAAAACTAACACTGGAGAATTTCACACTCCAACAGCAAGACTGATATTGGATATTGCACAAGGAGCTCAAGAGATGCTCATGAAGTTTTTAACAATCTTATTTTTCCATATTTCTGACTACTGGAGCTGAAGATGCACTGCTGGAGTAGCTTCCTGAATGAGGAGTTTAAAATTCAATTATGTGAGAAACAGTATTTTGGTGTTATGAAACAGCCATATGGAAAAGCAGTCTCTGTTGAACAAGTTCTTGCACTGCCTATCTTTCTGCTCTGTGTTTAACCTCAGTGCCAAACTTTTAACAAAGATCCAGTCTTCTGGACTGAAGATTCCTCGCATGATTTTACATTTACAGTTCATTCTTTCTCAGAGAGTGCACCAGAGGGTATCTTCCACTATATTATGGGCCTCTTTACTATGAATTTTTGCTCAATGCCCTACTTTAATTTTGCAAACTCATCTTCATATCCTCCTTTTTGTATTTTACAAACATTTAATCAATTCTTCATCAAACAACATGCAATTCCCAGATATTCAAGCAGCTTCTTTTCCATTCATGAAATAGTCAGTTTTTACTCCCATGTTTGATTTTCAAGCACCTTCAAATCTTTGATGTTTCCCTACCACTGGATGCTCCTGTTTTACCTTACACATAATTAAATTGGTAAGAAAAAAAAAAAAAAAAAAAACCCAAAAAACTCTCTGCACTACATAGATTACTAAGCAAGCTGAAATGAAGCCTGAACATTTTTCAAAAGGAAAATAATTTTAGCCTACTTATGGCTGTGATTACATTCTCTGTCCAGCAGCACATCTAGCACTGCAAAACCCCCACACTACAGGAATATGAAGGTAATCTGCTCAGTCCCAAACCAGGAGGATTAACCAGCTCTTCCTACAGACCTACTGACACACCAAGGCTACAGAAACACACCCAGTTCTCAGGGAGGTATTAACTTTACAATTACTGTGTGGTTTAGACCTCTCTATTCCAACCAATATTTTAGGTAACAAGCACCTCTGGGTAAAATGTTTTATATACATACATATGCACATTCATTTTCCTGTAATCTCAAAAAAATTTAGACAACAGTTTTGGATATTCTGTCAAGAACTGAATTCCTGACTTCCACTTAGCTTCCTAATCTTACATTGTGAATCACTTTCTAGCCTAGTTCAAGGCATTTTTAGTGTCTGTACATAAACTCATTTACTCCATTATTCTAATAAAATTCTTTCAATAAAAACATCCTACTAAACAATCTGGAAGAAGTAACAATGAATTCCAACTTTTCAAGGTTGTACACAATATACAAACATTTCGACACATTTTTAACACCTTGGATCAGACTATGCCATACCAGTCACAGACCTGAGAATTTTATAATATTCTTTTCATAGTGGAAGTTAATTTTAAAAGATTATAATTTTAGAACAAGCAAAGAAAACTAACAATATCAGAAAAGTTCATAATCATAATATTAAAGGATGCTTATTTTAACAAGGAACAATAAAAATGAGTTTTAGGCTCTCCCTACTTTTGAACAATCTCAAAAATGAAAAATTTCTGATTTTTAGTAACTGTACATTTAAACTGACTCTTAGAGCATCATACAGATGCTTGCATGGCAACAGGGAATTATCAAGAAGGAAGGCTTCTGGGGGAAGCAAGCCTTCAGAGGTCAGCTTTGTACCTTTTTATTGTACCAGCTTTAAAAATATCAAAGTTTGACATGGTCTACTGGCTTGGGTGTTACATGTAGAGAAGTTATGCCTGCCTCTCTTTCATGTTAAGCATGTTATCTTTCCAGAGAGAAAACGTGAGAGAGAGAGGTCTTTATTTTATCTAGACTGCATCAACTCATCTACTCCTTCTACAGCTGTAAAAGAAAGTTACTTTGATTACTAAAACTGCATACAAAATAAGAATATTGGAGCTTCTTTTCAAGCTAGGTAATTATGTGATTAAAAAGTTCAAATAATTGTTTTAAGTCCTGAAACTGGCTGCTTTTTACAATACAAGATTTATGAACTAACAAATCCTGGGCTACATACTATCCTTCTCTTTACACAGATAGTTCTCTATTTTTCTTAGACAATTTTTATATCTATTAGTATCTATAATAAATCTGTTATTTTAGAGCTACTATTAAGAACAAACACATTCACCCATTTCCTGAAATTAACAGGAGGAAAGCCTTTGTTGAATAAAGTGCAAGCCCATGCAAAACAAAACTAACAGTCCCCCAAAAATCAAACCAATAGGCCAAAAAAAACCCCAACAAATACCTTACATAAAAAAACCCCAAACCAAACAAAAAAAAATCACACCTAACATGATTCCAACCGTGTAAGGAAGAATCCATTCTCTTCCCCTAAATTACTTCCTTCATGGATGCTGAGCTGAAAGTGACTACTAAATAAACGTCTGAACATTCAGCTTTCCAGATTGGTATTAAATTATTCTTAGCAATACTATTTTATACTAAAAGATTGGGTTTTATTTTTAAAGAAAGTCTTTAACAACATGAAAGCATGGCATTTAGGCATTTGATGATTAAATAGATTTAAATTTGAAGCATTAACCTAAATATCCTAGAGCATTTCTAATAACTTCACTGAGCTGCCATAATTTCTGTCAGCATATGTAGTACTGAATGACTAATAAAATACCTGAATTGAAACTATTCCAGTCTAGCAGTTTGTATGATCTTGTGTTACCCATTATTCCGACAAAGGCTGAGTTCAAAACAGCAAATTAGTAGATCAGTTATAGAAGCAGAATAGTGAAAAAAAACTACCAACAAGAACACAATTGACAACACCACTCCACAGGAACTGGAAAGACACAGACAGCAGAGTTAATAAGAGGCTGGAATAGAAAGGGAAAAAGGAGCATGCTATAGCAATCTAGCACTAGGTGACCAAAGTGGACAGTATATGGCAATTTTGTCTTATTGGCAAGTTCTTAATCCACCTTCAAATGTTCTCTCCTCTTCCATGTTTTCCTGATTTATTAATTTACCAGTTTATTTGCTTCCTTTAATATTTTACAGACTTATTTGACTCAAATGCTTCACAATCATAACTATATCAGAATTTTTTTCTACTTCTCCACCTTCCCTCCCACAGCCATGTGCCTTGTTCCCCCTTTTGTCCCCACTATTTTGCAATACGAGTTCCAAGGATCATGCATTTTACATTCACTTGTCAGGAGCAATCTGCAAGTCTCACAGAAGCACTGCAGCTGTGAAAACATGTATCTCTATCTTGCCTTATGTCTTATATTGCTTCCAGTCAGCTGGTAAAAATGGAGTAAATAATACAAGAAATAAGTTTTTAAAACTTCAGAGAAAAATTGGGGTTTTTTTCTATTCTGTCTTACATTCTCACACAGTAAAATTTGCATATAAGAGATCTGTATCAAAAATCTGCTGAAAATACAGAATCCTAAAATAACTTGGTAGCAAAGAAAGATTCACATATTAATTATACTTTGGCATTTCTTTCAATATTCTCTTCACTGTGTAAATACATCTTAGAATATGAAGACAGAAGATTAACACTGTGTACTAATATACTTGAAAAAAATCCCTTAAAGTAGGAGGATCTAATTCAAATTAAGTCTTAGATTTAATTTTATGTTGCTAGTTTACTGAATCTTTAGATCAGCAACAATCTGATCTACCTGCCTGGAGAATTGCTTGCCTTGGGCCATAGGAAGAAAATGAACAGATAAGTTTTTTGTACTTGTTTTTAAGGACGTATTTGCATAAATTTCCTTTTATTACTCCTGACAAGTGCATGCAAAACCACTACAGGTGCTATTTTTACTCTCCTCTGCATTTTTAAGTGAACTGTCAACTCCAACATTTTGCAAAGCATTCCTCATCTGGTCTCAGTGACTAAACCAACCAAGTCTTCAGAGTCAAAAGTCACTCAGTTCTAACATTAGAACTAGGACATGCAAAATACACATGTTCTCGTACTGGGGTTCCAGGGAAAATATATAAAAGCCTTGAAGTATTGTTCAGTAAAGTTTTTAAGACCAGAAACAAAGCTGTAAAGTTAAAAACCATGCTGTGAGCTAAACTGTAGCCATTAGTCCTTAAGGATTTCAAGGAGCTGAAAATGGGAAAACATTCAGAGTTAAGACCAAGCATTTAATCTCATTTTTGTTTGAATGGAAAACTTGCATCAAGTTTTAATCACAAAAAGTGGTAAAAAAAATTAATTAACCCTTCAATAATTCAAAGGTAGTTTTCAGTGTAAAAGTTACTGATTCAAAATATTTTTTATTACTACTTTAATTAGCTGCAATGTTTCTCACTAAAAACATAACCTTTGCATAACTTATTTTTCAAGCTTAAATGATTATCTGAAATACATTGCTTTTGACATACACTGTTAGACTAGATCTGCAGCTATTCAAGCACTGATATGTAATAAAAGTTAGATGACAGGCCTTGTGCAAAGAAGCCCTTCCCATGATGACATACCAGGATTGTGGATGCGATCCAGGAGCTTCACTGAGCGAGCACTGACAACACCCCCAACATGGACTAGAAAGCCTGGTGGGAAGGTCGTCAAGGTAAAAAATGGGAATTCCTGTTATGATTAAAAACAAACATTAAATGACTGCTTACCAACCATTGCTGAGTGCCTGTTAACATGCAATGAATTGATCACCTCCCTGAAATACAAGCAAAGCAGTTACACTGGGCCAGACGTGTCCTTCAGGCTCACTGAGCACTTCAGAACCACGTGTCCTCATGGACCCATTGTACCAGAAAAGCAGAGGTTTTACACAGTGAAAGAATACTTTTCCCCCACAGAGTTTTTTTCTCAGCACAACAGTGATAAATAATCAAATCTTTCCATATTTAGAGGTTAACAAAACCCCTACTGATCCACTTTTACCATGGCTGCTAAATACCAGAATTATTCTTTCATTAGCTGATTAAAAAACAAATGTTTTTCTCCATTTTTAGGTGTTCTTGTTACAACAGACTGCAGTTTGACTCTGAAGCACAGGGTGAAACAAACTGTAGTCTTGTAAGAATAAGGAGTGACTTAATACAGGAAAACATACTGAAAAAATATCAAAGGACTGCTCTGCTCGTAAGCTCTATATAAAATATGACAAGTAAATATCCATCTTTTAAAATAAAGCATAGGTCTTGAAACACAACTGTAAGTTCTTTAAATAAGGTAATTAATTTCCAGTTTGTAAGTAAAATTAAGAGTTAAGTTTCAGCAACTACTCCAGCTTTTAATTCATAAAAGAGGCAAAGTAAGTAATAATGGCAATTTTTCAAGACACATATGATGAAATAAAAGTAATATTCAAAGAAGTTGAGCCCAAAACCAGATTTCAGTTTCTCCCGAGATGTGCTGCAATATGTCTAATATATACATAATAACACACTTATGGGGGAAAGGCAATAACTCATGTTCAGCAATTCTAAATGCAGAAAGCAAAAAAAAAAAACAAAAAGAGAAATCATGCAATCATGTTTTGTATAATTGTAATTGATTAAATGGAACAAATAAACACCATATTTTTATATGAGAGAAAGTACAGGATAGATTCCTTTCTCACATACTTGGAAACAGCACAATTCAACTGAGCTTCTACCTGAACAGCACACATGCTGCAGATTCAGTGAGGATCAGGTTCTTCCAGCAATACATGGCATGAAAAGTCATCTTAAACTAAAGCCCAATGTAGGTTTAAAAATTAATACTTGAGAATTCTTACCACCCTTGTTATAGGAACTCCTAGAACTTTTAAAAGGTCCTACAAACATCAAGTTTTCTGGATTTTCATTTGGCTTTTACTTTCAAAATTAAGAGGCAAACTTTGAAATCAGCAACCATAGTATCAATAACCGGAAGAAAAACAATCCCAAAACCCAAACCCTCCAGTTTTGCCTTAATGCAATTAAGAAGTAGGAAGATTTCACCCCAGGATTCTGCAAACCTGTTTGACTGATGAGTCTTCAGGAGCAGCAATGGATTCTAGTGAGGTACACAGTAAAAATTCCCCCAGAAGGTTCTAACAGATTGCAAAGTGCTTTGCAAGTTATCAGAACAGTCAAAATACTCACTTTCCCAGGATTGCAGACATCAATAAAGAAGTTTTTTGAATGTGCAACCTATATGAAATTCCATTAAGCCTATACTACATTTACATTTTATATATATACACACACTCACATTTCACTGTGCTGAAGCAGTGGAGTGAACAAAGTAAATAATACTCCAGGCTCTAAAGCTTAAGCAAATCCAATGTTTTTTAATCTAGACGGAAATTCAGGAGTTTTTCTAGTTTCTGTTCCTTTCCATAAGGCTGTGTACTACAAGTAATTTTAACATGTTCAGACTTCCAGTTTGCCTGATTCCCTACACTAGAAACCAGGAATAAAACCTCAAATAAGAACATCTTATAATAAATATAATAATGTATGACTATATATAACATAATTATATATTATATATGATTATAATATATATATATTATACATCAATACTGCCAAGCCTATATTATGATCCATTATAAAATAAGGTGTTCTGTCAGTTAACTAGAGCCACAGACAAATCTGCATAACAGACTCGCTGAACCATTCTGACACAATCCTATTAACAATCTGTCATTCATTCTGACACTGATGGAACTCCATCACTTCATATGAGGACTATTTTTTCTTTTTTTTATCTAATTTTTTTTTCTTTTTTTTATCTAATTTAGAGTTTTTTTAAATTTTATTATTATATTACTCAAATACAACTTCCAGTCCTCAATTACAAGTTGTCAACTGTAATAGTTCAAAATTATAAATCTACAGTTATTTCAGGGAAAACAGAAATTTCAGGGAAAACCAGATGCAGTTCCCATATTATAAATCACCTCTATTATCAATCCCCTCTATTACTGTAATTTGCAAAGGACTCCTTTACATCAAGTTGGTGCAACCACAAAATATTTCAGTACATGACAAACCAGGATGATTTCCAAGCTACAAGTGAAGATGGTCAATCATTTTACCTCTACCAATTCACTATTCCACTTCACAGTCATTGATTGCATAGACCATGAAAGAACTGTCCCTTTAATACTCACAACTACACTGAGATTTTATAGTTGGTGTTTGGGGAAAGTGTGATAAGGTTACAATCAAATCCACAAATAATACAATGTTTAAAAATGTGTATACACATACATGTATTGCTAGTGGTCTTTTTTAAGTGCATTTCATTCAAAGACACAAAATAATGAAGCAGGACATGGAACAAGGCTACACACACCCCCTTCCTCTAAGTGCCAGCTGAAGCAGTTCTCTGATTCCTTTCCAGCCTCTCTCATTCCCATCATTGAATCACTCCCTCAGGTAATGCTCAGGTGTGCTCACAGAGCATTTGGGGCTAAACCAGAGCAAGAAATTGGTCCACATTAAGATATTGCTCATTTCCTGGTTAATTATTTTTATTCTAAGCATATTTACTGTGCCATGTCATGAGGTAGCCAAACAACCTTACAGTTTTTCTTGATCTGAACTGAGAGGATGGGTGGATAAGAAGTCACTGGAAAGAAAAGATGCTTAAGTGAGGATTTCAGCAACACAAATCTCCCAGAGAACTGCACTCTAACACAACAGATTTCCTGCAATGTCCTTCAGAGGTGAAGACCGCATTTTAAAACAGATCCCCATTTTAAAAAGGCAGCAGCAAAGAGCTCTTGACCACTTGCAGAATGCAAAAACAGGAAGAAAACAGAATTTGTCCAAGTGGAAGTGAGAGACATGAAATACCATTGAGAGCAGCTTTTGGCCATTTCTACAAAAACATAGGCTAATTTTTAAAGAGTAAGATACCTCAAATTTTCCTACTGATAGAAATACAGCACGTAATTTTTTAGTTAAAAATATACAGAAAGCTGTGCTACAGTTACTCCTGCTATCTACATATGTCCAGGGAATTGCTAACAGTTATTAATGTACAATGTAACAATGTAACATGTAGATGAGTTTTCCACAGCTGTACTTCCTACAGATTTATTTTCAGGGAAGAAATTAAGGAATATTCCCTTCCAACAAATTCTGTTCAATTTGTAGTTAGGGATATTTAAGTTATACACCAAAACCGTATTTGGTTAAAAAAAGCTATTGAGACATGCAACTAAATGAAATTATTCTAAGGTACCTTAGCATTACCTTGTGGAATGTGTCCCTGCCTATGGCAGGGTGGTTGGAATAAGATGATCATTAAGGTTCCTTAAACTCAGAGTATTCTGGGATTTTAAGATATATCTAATACATGTGAAACTATATTATATATAGTGAATTTATTCTTGGTTTTCCCAAATACTTGCTATCCTAAGTAATCCAGATGAGTGCACTGTTTATGTGTGTAATATTTAAACAGACAAAATAACTTATAGATGTTATTCATTCCAGTTAACTCAACACCAGAACAAAAATACATCCAATATTAAATTTTTAGAAGACAGAAAAACATATTTTTTATAGATTAACTGTCCACATGCTTTGCTGCTACATCATAATCGTCATCAATAACAGACTCAACATGTCTCCATCCAATTTTACAGATTTTTTTTTCTACTAGACAATACACAGACCGTATCAAAATAATGTGCAAATAATTCAAGCTCTAAAAATAAATTAAGGACTCTTAATTTACATTTTTATTGTCTTTAAAAAGCCTCCTAAGGAAATAAAAAGATCAGCCATGGAATGTCTGAAATACTAGCAAAATCAAAGCTAAAAAGAAAAAAGGCTTGTTTTAAAGCATTCCTTCAGCCAAATTAAAAAATTAAAAGCAAAAAGCCATGGTTTTGTATTCATACCTAAATTAAAATTTTAACTGAAATATATCAACATGCAAAATACACCCATCTAAAAAATGCTCTTAAAAACAACAAATTAAAAAGTTTCTGCATGAACAAAATTACAAAGGAATTTGCAAAGCCTCACCAAAAAAATATATATATATATTTCAGATAATGCTTTTGAAATCCCCAATACAAGAAGAAAGGGCTAGAAAGAGTCACGCAGTGTTTTTCAACATACCCGCCTTCTACAGAACCTATGGGGCGATCCTCCCTTAGCCATGGATAACACAAGAAATGAAAAGAGAATCATCCACTTACTCCAAACAGCAGATGGGCACTTATATTTCACAGATGCAAGTGAATTTGTTCCTGTGACTGAAATATATGCTCCTATGTGACTCGTTTAGGTAGTCAGAAATTGCAATTAAATTTATTTCTGAGTAGGAATATACTCACATTTCTTCCTTCAAGACACCTCATTATCAACATTTTGATCAAAACAGCATATAATTTATAAAAAAGATTTGCAATCTTATTTATTTGCAACTCATTCCAAATGTAAACAATTGATTAAAAATACTATTTTCATCATATAATCTATTCAGTATAATGAAAGATGGTATTTTTAGTCCTATAGAGGAAAAGTTTAGATTTATAAATGTCTTTTACTGCTTGGCAAGTAGTTCAGGTTCAAATTCCCAATTAAATGCTACCCTCTACTCCATAAAATGGGGTACAAGGTATGAATTCAATTCCCAAAAACTGAAACTTCACAATTCCAAATGGGATTTTCAACTTGTTTAAACCTTTGCCAATGTTTCTGAATGTGGCTTCTGTAAAAACTTTATCATCATGTGTTTACTCAAATATTAAACTTAACATGCATCAGTACCTTACAGAGACCACACAACAGTAATTTCTCCTACTTATTAACTTCTTAATACCATCGGAATTACTTTAGTGCTGTGCACAGTTAATTGCTCCACTTTTCCTAATGCTTTAGTAATACATTAATATTTAAATAATTTGTGCATAAAAGGGCTATGAAACAGTCAACACTTGTAGTAAGTTCAGACCTAAAATTACACATTTTCAAACAGAAAGTAACAGCAAACATTTAACTTACTACAAGATAAATTTTCACTTCAGTAGACCAGAAATGGAAGTATAAAATGCCTTACCCTTTGTTCCAGAGCTGACTGAGTCTGTTGTCTTAAAAGAGTTTTAAATGGCCCCCCTTCTTTTCCAGCACTCCCACTGCCCATTCCTGAAGAGTATCAGTACAAATGACATCCAAAGAAACATATATTATAATTTGTAATCAAATGGTGATTTCAAAATAGATAAAAATTAGTCATTGAAAACAACCAAATTTTCCCCATAATTTTAACTTTTAAGATTAAAAAAAATAAAAAAAATTTAAATTTTGATTTGAGGGTTGTTCTAGGTTTTTCTTTTCACATAGTGAATTCACTAGCTGTGATTTTATAGTATTTGGACAAACCCCCCAGTCTAAGATTTTTTCCTGCTGTCAATCTGAATTAAAATCAACTTTAAAATATAAAAACGTAAAGATGTGGCTTTAAAATTATTTCCTATGATACAGAACTTTTATTTTCCTGTTATGACTTTTTGCCTATGATTTAAATATAGATCTACTTTTCACAAAGTTTTTACATAACCAGATTATCTGCCCTTATCAGAAAGTTTCTCTGTCAGATGACACTATAGTTGTGTATCTCTCACTAATATTACTACATATTTTTATTTAACAAAAGTAATAAAAATCTGGTTTTCAGAGTTTCAGGTAACTAAACCACCTTCCTAACTACTAGTAGGAGACTTTACACATAATTACAGCAGCAGTTATATAATGCATGATTAGGAACAAGAAAATACAAAGGCAATGCATATCCTTTGATTTGAAATATAAACTCTGAAAATAATTACAAATTATTTTAAATGACAAAAATATTAATCTGATTTATTAAAATAAGCTAAGGGCTAGTACTGCTCAACATTTAAAACTACACTTGATTATTGTATTTGCACACACATAAACTGCAGATTAACTGTAAATGAACATGAGATAAACTCCAATTTTGTGTAATGTGATAATTCTCTCTTTCCTTCTTTCATATTTTTACCTCCAGCCTCACCCCCTAACCACAGAAGATTTTGTGCAAAGAAAGTTTATCAGATTCACTAATATCTTTGCTGTTGAATTATTTGCTGTCAAGGACATGTCCCCTTAATAGAGTGTGTTGAGATGCAGTTTATGTGTCTGACAGTAAATGATGGGCTCCGTGGTTAAAAACCGCTGAAGTAAACACATACCAAGACTGTGTTTTTCCTAAAGTAAACACAATGCTAGTGAATCAGATTTTCTTGATATGTCATGCCTAGAAGCACATTATCATTGCTATTCCTTACATCTAAAGCCACCAGGGCTAACATGACAAAGCAAAAAAAAAGCCCCCCAAGTAGTAGAGAAAAGCAGGGCATACAGAACAAAAAGGTGTCAGGAGCAAGATGAAGTACAAACACCACAGCACAAACAGTTAGAAATGAAGCCAAGATTTTCTTTTCCAGAATTTGTAACTAATTCAACATAGTAATTCTTTGCTACTTTCCTTTTTCTTCTGATCAAGCATCTGATAAAGATGAACAAGACTGTAAATATACATCAAAGTGCAGTTATTGGTTTTAACCGTAGACCAGGAGATCTAGAAATGTAAATTCATTCCTAAATTCATTCATTCATTTTCAAGAGTTACTAAGCTACCATTACCATGTAATTAGATATAAAACCACTACAATTTTCAACAAGTATTTTTAGCTGTTCTTGGATAAGGAAACAAAAATATTAGTATCTGTATAGTCCCATTAAACAAGATTAAATTGCTTTTACTATTTAGCATTGATTCTAAACATCACTGTCAGGGACTATACAATATTAAATACAGACAAACATAGCATAAGTACTACACATGAAACAAACTCAAAAAACTCAAACTAACCGAAAGAGTTTCTACAAAAAAAGCACAATAACATCAACTGTTTAATTGAAATTTATGAAAATAATCCATGTCAGTGAAATGAAAAAGTGGGCAGTAAAAATAAAAAACATGGGCTTTGTTTAGAAGTTTAAATTAAAAAGCAGAGTCGGTAGCATCTGATAACCATTATTTCAGCAAATTATGAATGAATTCAAGAGCAAGTGCAATGTGCATCTGCTCCATGCAAAATGCAGGAAAAGTGAAGAGAATGTGTGGGATTACAAATACAGTAAATTATTTCAGTCCAATTATGATAGGATATTTTTCAAGGGTAAAGAAGAAATTCTGTAGCATAAATGACATTGTTTCAAATCCTCTAAGAAGTTCTGAAGGTGTTTCAAGCTTCTGGGGCAGAGGTGAGAGATGAAATGAGTAGTCATGTAGCCAGCAGTTTTCAGAGGCTAACTGAGCAAACCAGGGTTACAGAAGCATCTGTGTGTTAATCAAACAACAACATTTCCTTAAAAGGTTGTTTAAAAGGCCATAATAGATAGATCCTACCAGAAGCAGCCAGAAGCAGCTCTTCAGTGAAAGAAACACTTTTCCTCAGAACAACTGGGCTGACATGGCTAGAGTGTAGAGGTTTAATGCTAGACCCCGAGAGGAGGAGACAGGACTTTTTAAGATGTGGGGAATCACAAGAGAGTGTAGGGGAGCTGGGAAACAGGAAAATCCTAGGTCCCTGTGGGGAAGGTGCTGTGGAGGAAAGTAATAGAGACAAAGATGTAGATTCAGAAGATGACTAAAGAAACGGACAAAAGAAATCAAAATGAAGCATTTTTGTTTTCTCTAAATGAATCAACACTTACTGCAAAGTATTTCTTGACATACAAAGAAATGGAATGACAATACAGCTCTACAACATGCATGAGAAGCATGTTTTTAAAAATCATGACTTGATTAACGTAATTTTGGAATTAATTTTTTAGAGACATGGTAATTTAACATTTTAAATGTCAAACAAAATTTGATAGCAAATAATATGGAGTAAAACCCAAACAACAGAATCTTTGCACACAATCTGATTACTTTCATTATCTCAGTAGAAAAGGTTATTTTCCAAACAGGTCATAGATCTGTTTTATGATTTTCTAGAGTAATAAATCTTGTAGAATTTTAAGTTCCCACCAAGAAAAGGAGTTCCCACCTTCTCCATTTCCTCCAAACATATGCTATGGCAAATCAGAATGTATTATCTGATTAAAAGACATCATGCTTTTTGTCAGCCTGATTCTGTTCATTTGCAGTGGCATAAAATATATCCCTACTCCCAGAATCTTAACTTCAAACCCAGACTCAGCAAATGTATTTATGGATCAGAAGGCATAACACAAGCACAACTGTATTTCACAGAAGACATCAAGGTAATATTCTCCAGATCTAGAGCTATTGAAAATTAGATGCTTAAGCAGATCCAAGTTTCTACCTCTCCAGTGTTTTGTTACTAATTCTGGGAAATTTTGGTCTCTGCACTGTTTCTCCAGGTTAATCTCCATCTCAGACATATCAGCACACTAACTACCTGACTGACAAATAGAGAAGAATATCATATACTGCAGAAGTAGCAGAAAATACTGTCACATAAGAAGTCTGCATTTCTTTAACTACTGAGATCACTAACTTACACACTGAGATATCTGAACTTGGTAACAGACTTGGGAAATGAAAATAGAGGTCTAAACAGTAATTGTTCAGAACAGTAATTGTTCAGAACAACATACTGAATTCTCAAATCTAACTTAGCAAATCGTCTTTGGACAAGTTTCAGTAGCAGAGTTAAAAGCTGCCAAAAAGACAATGCTAATAAGCAAAACTATGCCCACAGTTTGCTTTAATAGTAGAAAGATAGCTAAATAATATACGTACTTGAAAAATTCCTACAAATAAGAGGCACCAATTACATCATCTGTTTCAGTTCTGAAGCAACTGACTGAAGACAACGGGGTTTATCCACCTACCTAATATTGCCAGGAAATACATTAGGCTGCTGCTTTAAAACCTTAACACATATAAGTTGCCACACGCCTAAATTCACAACACTTACACCTATAAAATGGCCATCTATGTTACATTTAAACCCTTTACATGAAATGATCTCTACCATGGAAAATCTGATCAAAAGACACAGGTTTTCAAATATTAAGTACACCAAACATATGAATTTGGGATGCTCCTAAGTAATATTTGTAGGCCCTTTAAATGAGTGACCACCATAGGTTACCCACAGGACAAACATCCTTTAAAAAGGACAAAAAAATAAAGTGTGCTTTTGTTTGTTTGTTTGTTTTAAAAATGGGACAGAGAAGACAGGACTAAGAAAGCCAGCTTCCTAATTGGGAATATTTTTAACATATTAAAATATAAAATATATATAAAAATATTATTGTCATCTAGGGAATAAACTGCATGAAATATTTAATACAACTCCATTTGAATGCAATATTCAATTTATCTGCTAGGAAAAATTCTTGAAAGGGATGCTATTAAGTAAAGCTGAATCAACTACTTTAATATGCTTAAAAATTGTTTAACTAGATGGAGCCAAGAATGTTTTGAGCTTCAAATACCACAATTTAAAACATCACGTAAAAACTAACCAAACTTCGATAAACAATTCTACAAAATACTTTGCCCTATGGCAGCAAAATTCACAGCATTAGTCATATAATGAAAAATAAACATACAATAATTCTTTGAGTTGTGCTGACATTATTACTGATATGATTCTAACCACAGATTAAAAAATAAGGAGGGAGGAAAAAACAAGGTAATGAACAAGCAATGGAGAAAGAAAAATGCTTTTCGAAGACGGCTGGATTACTTCTAATGTAATTTAAGTTACTTTGAAAGTGTATACTGTGTATGTAAAGCTATTTCCATATACCAAGAGAATAAAAAGACAGGGGTTGCTATATTTCTAGTCTTGAATTTGCAAAAGGGAGTTCAAAATTAGATAAATGTATGCAGTAAACTTAGGGCACAACACAGTAGGCTTGAAGGCTACATAGTTTTAGTAACACCATCCTTAACATATTGTGATATGAAATGGAGGAAATAAGAAAAAGGCAGTTACTTAGGACTCCCTTAATGCTCTGAGATGTTTTATTTTGATTTGAATACAGTTGCAGTACAAAAGTAATTTTCTTGTTATCCAGAACAGTGGAAATACAGGCAGGTTTGAAATTTTGAAGAAACCCTTTTGAGCTTGAGGTGCGCTGTGTGAGGTCTCCAATTTTCACATCATTTTGATAACTTAAATGCCAAAATGCAAAAAGGGATTGAATGAAAATACAAAAAGAGAAACACAACTTAAACAAAAAGTGGGTGGAAGTGCCTTACCAGTTTTGGGTGTCAAACTCAAATCTGTGTCAGAAGAAGAGGACTGTCGACTGTAGGACTTGGAAGGTGAAAAGGAATAGGTTTGGTTTTTCAGAGGGGTGGAGGGTCCTGATGAATATGTATTGGGATTGGGATCTTCATTGAAAGGAATCCTGCCAGAAGAAGGTGGAAACATATTCAGTAATCCTGTGCCAAAGGACCTGGCTGACAGCAGCATGATCCAAACACCAGGATGGGACTGGGGCAGGGCCAGCAGCTATTCCTTAGGTGCGAGGCTGGGAATGAGGCCAGAGGCAAAGAAATGCTGTTTTACCCTCTCAGCATCCTACAGAGAGATGCTTGTCATCTACAATGAAACAATTAAGCCAAATGAAAGGCATGAGATGTCACAAAAAATTATATATATATAAATATATATATATGCAAAATAAAAAAAAAATTGAAAAGTTTATGGCTTAAAAATCTGGTCAAATACACAATGCTTTGAGTTAGTTTAATAAAGAAAAAATGATTTCAAATTATATTTGTGTTTATACATATTTATACACTTATGTATACACACATATGCATTTTGTGGTAAAAAAAATAGATATGTTTCCTTATCCCTATAGCATCAGCAGCATGCCACAGCTAAAAACAGAGCAAAGAGGAGAATCTTTATGGGAACAACTCTATTGACAAACAGTTTACTTATGCACAGCTTGACTTACCTGCTCTCTAAAACCATCTCTTCCACAAATGGCACAGACCCTTCCTAGAACCATTTTAAAACCTACTGTATCTGAATTACGTTTGAAAGCAATTACGAGCTCAAATCAATGTTTCCCAGTTACATCACCTTATTTTTTTTACTTAATTTCACAGGAAGCAAGAGTATGTTAAAGTGAAGAGCATGGCTTTGTGGAAGAGACTCCGCGGCATCTCCAAGGAACTATTCTGGTTTGTTTGAGCTGCTGCACCCTGGGTGCTTCTTCCCTGACAATAGAAGGTGTGTCCATGAGGAAATGAGGGAAGAAAGATGGGTGGCACCTGCCTACACTGCCTGCCTGCCTGCTATCTGGGACCACTGTGCCTGTGGGCTGCCTCTCCCCAACTTTGGAGTGTGAGCAGTCTCGTACCAGTGTAGATGAGAGTGGGAACAGACACAGAGAAGTTCTGAGTAAGTCGTGAGCCAGTAGCAGTGTGAATTGGGCTGTTGTGAGTCGAGCGGCATCCATGGCTTGGCGGATGAACCAGCGGAGACCTGAGAGAGTTTGCAGCCAAGGCGGAAGAAAAGAAAACAATATATACAAACAGGTTGCAAAGTTATGTTATCAATGATTTTAGGGAAGTTTAGCTAGAGGAGATCTCTTACTCTAAGCAGACTCTAAGAATTTCAATTCCTAGCATGCAAGAGTCCAGATGAAATAAAAAGAGGGAAAGGAACAGCTTAAGCACTTGCTTGTGACTGCATGATTGATTTTTGGCAAAAGGCCGTCAAGTTAGTAAAGTCAAGAATAAGAAGAATCAAATTAGTTGATTTTGTTGCCTTAGAGACACATCCCCATTTTTTTAACTGAGACAATATCCATCACCAAGTTGAACATGGATAATTTGGGAGGTGGAATTTCCACATTTTGCTTCAGAGTGAAAGCCACGGGTTTATTTAGGGGTGCTTTTTAAGTTGATATTTACCAGGTCTACCTTTTTTGTTTGCAAATACCATGCTGTTTTTCCTATGCTGTACTGTATCCAGAAATTCTTTTAAAGGCAATTTTTTAAAACCCAGACAAGTCAAACAAGCTATGCCATGAAATAGGCACAAGTAATTTTTAAAAGTCAGTTCATATTTTGCAAAATTCTGCAGAGCAATTGATGCCCACACAACAAAATTGCCTCATCTCTATTGCAGTGAGATAGAACAACAGTTCCAAGTTAATGAAAATGGCTACTTCAATTAATACATCTAGAAATACAGGATATGTAATACACTTCTTGGTGCAGTTTTTTCCTTCCTGGATTTCTCTACCAAACAACAAATAACTAATTTATCCACACAAAAGAGTAGCAAACAGTTGGAAGAAGACTAAAAGTATATTTCTATTAATTTGTATGCATATAAAAATATTGCATTAAAACTGTTTGGTGCTGCAGTACATATGACAAAAATCACAAAATTCTGCTTCTCAATGTAAAAAGATTTCTCTGCAAGTTCACTGTCTACCTGTTTTGCCATAGTCCTACTTGTTTTACCACAGTAAAAAGCAAAGCACACAATAAAAGATGAGACCTCTTTTGGGTCATTGTCTAAATCACTGACAGAACCATCATAATTCAAAATTAATCTTCTCTTATATGCTCATAAAAATTTAAATTTGAACCAAAGCTATCTGATCAAAGCACAAAAGGACTTCCTGCACAGGAGGTCCTCACAAAAATGTTCATTGCACAAACACAGCATCAAAGCAGAACTAATTATAGTTGAACTGGTGGGTCACAAACCAAGGGTATGTAGTACTATTGCTACATAAATACAAGGAAAGTTAGCTTAAGTAAGAATTATCACTCCAGCTTCTACTGAAATAACAAGTCATCCAACCTAAAACATTTCAGAATTGTGGAATATAAAACTGGGTTGCAGACAAAACTACAAAAGAAAAACAAATTCTGGGGAAAAAAAGAAATCACACCAGTTATGGAAAACTGAATGAGTATGAAAAGAATAGAGGTGAAACTTGTTTCCCTACAAGCTACTAATTCATACTTACTCCTTCATTTCTTTGGATGGGGAGTTACATGCAGGTAAAAATGCTGATGTGTTACTTAATTTATCCAACGTGCAGGCTGTTCCTATGGCTCTCACTACAAGTCCAGACTCTCCCTCCAAATCAAAACACTGCAAATAACCAACAACAGCATTTCCTCTCATTTCAAGCACCTTCAAGCCAATCTTCCTTTGCAATTCACCTACAAAACAAAAGGGAAAGAGCTCATAGTTGCTGTGAACTTCTATTCTCTTTTGTGGTCTTTGACCTCTGGTTTTGGAGCGCCAACTGAGCCAGAGGAAGAGGTAATAAATCCAATCCTACAAAGCTAGGCCAGGGAGCCAGTCACAACTTCTGTCTCCTATAACATTGTGTGATGTCGACCAATGACGTACACAGCTTTTTGCTTTTTTCTCCAAATCCATTCTGATTCTCAAAACAACATGTCATTTCAGAGGGTTTTTTTCCCCACTAGTCTTTATTTTCAGTAGGCTTTCTTTTTCCTTTTTTCTACTTATTCAGAGAGAAAGAGAAGTCAAGATGTGTTATGGAACTCACATAAGTTTCTAAATACTTCATATAGTTCAAAACAATGCAACATCTTTGAAATCTGTATGAACAGGCATCTATAATTTCTTCATTTACCAATTTCAACTTCATTCCTACTTTTTGTCCCTCTACTGCAAACCAAACACTACTATTCTATTAACTGCACACAAGGACTGAAAGACTGTGACTGTAAGAACTGGTCTGCCATTGATGCTTTTTTTAGGAGGGCATCATAAAAAAATTAATTGTTCTATGTAGCTGGATTGCTTTGGTAATAACTGAGGTGGAAAACACCATCTCTTTTCTTATGAAAATGAAAGATTTCCAAAATCCTCTGTTAACAAAGTGAAAAATCCTCACTGTCACAAGGATGGCCTAACAGTCCTAATGCTGCTGAGAAATCAAGAAGAACGAGACGGCCCCAGAATCACAAAGTTTCCTGAGCTGGAAGGGACCCACAAGGATCATCTAAGTCCAACTCCCAGCTCTCGTTTCTACTGCTTTCTTGAAGTTTGACTCTAAAATTACCAGCACAGGTTACTATTGCAAATTTCTTAATTGAAACCATGCCTGTACCAGTCTTGAAAAAACTCTAAGGTTGAAATAGGGTATGAAAATTCTTTTTAACTTAACACATAATGACAAGGATCTTTGAAACAGCCTGGCTCACTCTCAGAAGTTACAGATTTCTTCAAGATTCTTTATGTGTGACCACCTGTAACAGTATTGCAATATCACACATTTTATTACATGAGATGAAACCATATTGCTGTGAGTTCTTTTGGGTTTTTATCCTCCTATCATGCCATGAATAAAATCCAGCAGAATACTTCTTCTGTCTGCACTATTTATGCACAGCAAGAAATAAGCAAATGTGTATCCTGTAAACTAATATGAGGACTACATTAAAAAAATCTTCATGTTAGTTATGACAACAGTTTATTTCACTTTTTCCCTCACAGCATGCTGGCCTTCCCAATGAATGCACATCTCCATAGTCTTTTATGTTGCCTCACTTACTGAAGATCTCAAGGACCTTCCACTAGACCAGGTTGCTCAGAGCCCCATCCACCCTGGCCTTGAATTCCTCTACAGACAGGACAACCACAGCTTTTTCTGGTCAACTTATGCCAGGGCCTCACCACCCTCACAGGGAAGAATTTCTTCCCAATATTCAATCTAAATATACTCTCTGTCAGTTTTAAGCCATTCCCCTTGTCCTATCACTCCAGGCCCTTGCAAATAGTCCCTCTCCATCTTTCTTGTAGCTCCTTTCAGGCACTGCAGGCACTGGAAGGCCACCAAGGTCACTCCAAAGCCTTCTCTTCTCTAGGCTGAATAATCCCAATTCTCCAATTCCTTCCTCACAGGAGATGCTTGAGAAACAATGAACCAAGCCTGACTTCAAAGAAACAGGATGAGGAACATAATTATTTATGCACATTGTATCTGGAATTGTGTGTATTTGTTCACATACTTCAAAAAGTTCAAAGAGGGTGAAGCTTATTACTTTAATTATTTGAGTCAAAATTCTAGTGATACTCCTTAAATGGGTTAAGAACATCTTCAAAAAAGTTTCACAGGTTTCTTTGACCTTGCTTAAAAGCAACCAAAAAAATTACACAGCAGCATGGCCTCACCAAGAAGTGGGAAAAAAACATCAGTCACACTGTCCATCAGTTAATAATACATAATCCTCAGAAACAGAAGACACTGTGAACTGAAAAAAATCAACATAATTAACAACAAAACTCATATGCAATCTTAAGCAACTTATTAAAGAACTTACTTAAATCCTGAACATTTTCAGAAGTAGCAATAACCACTACAGCCCACATGTGTAATACCTGACATAAGTGAAATGAGTCTTTGTCGAGCCTCATTCGATGCCCTGGGAGTACGGATCCTGTCTATCCACTGGTACTCTGGGTCCTCATTAACTACAAGCTCCTCCACAAATCCATGAATAATTACTGCTCTGTAACACTTAGGAATAGATGTAGCTGTTAAAAAATATATACATAAAAGATGTAAGAGGTCTAGGATACAAGGATAGCAATAAAAACATAAAATTACATATAAAAATGATTTCAGAAAGTTTTCCAGACAATTTTCAGTGAAAATGTGGACATACCCAGGAAGTTTTGCCCGTGAGATCATGGAACTCTGATAACTGTCCAGCACACCGGTTACACCACGTACCACTATGAAACCTTTTCATTTTGTGCCTCTTTAAAAGGATATGGACCCAAAATAACACCACATGTGTATGCACAGGCACTTATGCACTATGCAGCTTATGGACATTATAAATCCCATCAGTTATTTACACTGTTCTGAAACATGAACAGTAAAAATGTATCAAAAATGAAAAGCAATTTGTGTCAATGTTATCTCCACTAGCTTTATGCAATGAGCTGGTAAGAGAACGGAGACCAACAGAAGAGGCAAAGAAAGGAAAGGAGGGAAAAAGTTTTTTGTTCAAGTCAACGTTTTTCCTCTACTTACTGCAAAAAAATTTGACTCCACAGGATGACTGCCTAAATCTGTTTAAATCATTGAAGAGATCTACTTTCACCACCACGTTGATCTCCCCACGTATACCTATCGATAAAAAAAACATGAAATACCAGAAGTTTTAACAACATAACTGTATCAATACAAAAGTAGATCTAGAAATTATTTCCTATTATCAGTTATTAATGCCAGAGGAGGAAGAAGCCATATCCTTGCCTCTCAGTTCTGCTGCAGAGACACTGACTCAGAGGAAGTTTCTAGTTCTGCCAAGCCTTTGAGGCTGAAGCAATGACTCCTCAAATGCCTATTTGCACTAAACAGAACTTTATAAGAAAGATGGGACTGAGGACAGAGAAGCCATCAGCCTCTTGATGCTGCAGTGGCCTCTGCTGCAGGGTGCTCTCTCTGCTGAATTTCCTCCCTGAAACGATTTCAAAATTGCAGTAAAGCTCCTCTCTGAAGTTCAATCCACGTAGAAAGATTTATGGTTCTTTCTAGAACCACAAAGTGGCACAGGAAGCGTTTGCAAAATACTTCAACTGTGACAAGAAATATATTAAAAAATAAGGTATTACAGACCTTTTAGACAAAGCTTAATTTTCAACTGTGATTAAACCTTACTAGAAATGGAATATTTTCTAACATATAACCATTCCTTTTTGATTTCTATTCTTTCCTATTCTGAGCTTTTTCTTCTTTTTCTCCACCCAGTAACAAAATCATTTCACATATTATAGTTTCTGACATATTGAGGACTAAGCTTCTTGGTGAGTCTGATCTCTAGCATCTTCAGAAGCCTTTATCACATCAGTACATGACAATGAAATGGCAGCATTGGATTTGTTGCTCAGTTTAGATATTACTGCAATAAAATCAACCACATCTCCCTTCCAATATGCCAACAGAATGAAGCCTTCAGTTATTATAACAGAAAATGCCTCAGGCATTTCAAATAACATATTTTCACAAAAAATCAGGTTGAGGTGAAAGAAAAAAAAATTAATACAAACTTCTGAACATTGTATTTATTATTTTTTAAGGAAGCATCAATTAATGTTTGCCAAGGGTCAAGACAATTGGAATCTAGTGCTATGAGCATGAAAATATAAGAAACTAAATTTTACTTAAATAGAAAAAAGCTGTGAAATACCAACATATCTGGAAAATATAGAGAAATCTAATGCTCTCTAATCTACCAGTTGTACACAACCTGAAACAAGCATTTGCATAATTTAGTTCCAGAAAAAAATGTGATAGGAGTATGTGCATAGGGATAAAAAGGCAATTAATAAAACATATGCAATATTTCTAAATATTTTCTGTTTGCTATAACTGGTTTAAATGCAAAAAATACTTGGCATCAGTTATGATGAGCATCAGGTGAACACTAGCAATTATTTTATAACACTGATTTATAATTAGCTTTTAACATTGTTAGGTCATTTAATTCACCCTGAATAATGAACAAGGGGGATGATGGCAGCCACAGAGATGGTCTGCTCTAAGGTATTCAAGCAGCAAGTCAGTTGCTCTAAGTTGATATTGGCTCTCTGAGACAAAAGCTGTTTCATTAAAATCAAAAGCAAAAATATCAACTTTATTTTCTCATATCTTCAAGACCTTCTTTTCTGATGAAATCCACCTAGCACTGAGAGCACTTACTGCACTGAAAAGGAATTTCATCCTGTTGGAAGATATCTCACATCCTGTCCCTTCATCCCAATCGAAGTTCATCCCAAATCCCAGGAAGGCACACTTCAACTAACTCCAGCAAAATTACATTTGTTTAACAAACACGTGGTAATTGGACAAATATGTCTGAGTCTTTTTTTTTTTTTTTTTTTTAATCTGAAATTTGCAGTAAGTAGTGAAGATTTTTTCCACTTGTCACAAGTCCTATGGAAGGCGTTCTGCCAAGCACTGGCCTTTACTCCTATGCCAGAAATTTTCTCATGTCAGAAAATAAGAGAAAAAAAAGCCAGGAATGTAGTTTTCCAACTCCAAAGCTAAAGTTATTACAAATTTCTGAAGACAGCTTACAAGATTCTAAGAAGCAGATTACATTTCAAACAAGACTGTTTTAAATTAGCAAATCTTACCATGAATGGTATCATAAATTGGAAACCATCCTGAAATAACTGTGGCTGCTTCACTATAGAGCAGAGGATCAATATCTATGTACACTTTGCCAATTGCATCATTGGCACTGTATGTATCATGATCAAGAACTGTGATCTGGAGAGGCTCATCTTGGAGCTCTTCATCATCTACCTGGAAAACAAATATTAACATGGAATCTGAATATTTGAATGTGCATAGAAACACTGCTGAAAAACGAATGCAGAAGAGAGTTAGTTATGAACAGTGACCTGACACAGATAAATCAGTTATTTCAGTTTCCTGAAGCTAAACAACACATTCACTCCATGTGATTTTATCCTTCAGAGACTGGTGAGATCCTGGAAACAGAGCTATCACTGGAAGAAGAACCAAAAAGCAAGATTACAGTGATTATTAATTTTAAAATTCCACAAAGCAGGAAGGAAGTTAGTTTAAGACAAAATACCTCAGAGGAGTATTACACTCTGATGTTAAGATTATGGTGTACTCATCTGGTCAGTGGCTTAAAAGAAGATATTTTACACAGCCTTCAGTAAAAAATCAATAGTTCTACATATCCAATTTCCTAAACAAATGCAATAATCCATCTACAAATAACAATTATTTTGTTTCAGGACTAAAACAGACATTTCACAACTTTTTGTGTTCAATATCACAAACCAAGAATTAAGTTTGCTAACTGCAATGGGATGACTCAAGAGTTTGCAGAATTGTGATATTGCCTTAGAGCATGGTAAATGAATCAGAATTACACATTCAAGTGTTTCAATAATTAATTTAATCTAAACATAATCCTCATTTTTTAAGTAGTAAAGAAATGTTGTAAGAGAAAAGAAGCACATAAACACTTGTTCAGGACATAATATCAGACATCAACAAATTAGATCCTGGAAAGCAACAAGCAATTACAGGAAAATGCTGAGTGCCCTCATTATTACATAAGGAAAAGGGAAGACAAAGTGTCCAATAATTGTTGTCCAAGCTCTCCATTTTGTAATCTTCACATAGGAATTTTCCATTTTCTCCTTTGACAAGTGCATTATCTTTGCAACCAAATGTAGGACTTCAAACATCAATTAACTTCCCTTGCTCAAAATTTAAAAAAACCCCACAAGAATACCTGTACTTTCATATACATGTATTTATTGATACACATTTTTATGGATAAATGTACTGAAAAAGCCTAACCCCTGCTACATTTCCCCTACCTTCACTACAGTATTCTCTTTTCTAACAGAACAACATTTAAGTTGGACTCAACCTGGCAAGCTTTTATCTTCACAAACACTCCTAAAAAGCCAATGAGACGCCCTTAGCAAACAAGGTCTGACTGAAGGTGGGTTTGCTGAAAAGGCTTTGTGCGTTTAACCACAAATACACTTCAGTGCTCAAAATTAATTTTCTGCTTGAAATGCAATTATTTAATTAAGGGCAGCTAAACCAAAGTGTCTATATAGTTACAGGCAAACTCTTAAAAAAATACTTACTTCAAATTTGAACCACTCAGAATTCCACTGAGGATTAAGTGATTTGGGATACACGTCTGTCTTAAATGTTGTATTTCCAAATTTCACCTAAAAATACAAACATTCAATTATCAATTACATATATTAATAAAAAATTTTTGAAACTCATTTAATTGACATATGCAAATAATTTTAAATACCTATTTCAACAAGTAATTTTCTTTTCATTGAGTGGTTTTTAAAATCAATTTCCATATATCAGTATCCATGTATCGATGACATTTCCAATCAATTTCTCTCTCATCCTATCACACTGCTAAAATTGTTTAATTTTCCTTCTCAATTATTTGAGAGGCAAAAAAATCACTTATACTGGCTATTCAAAGTCACTTTGCACACTCTCTTTGCCTTCTATAAGGAAAGATATTCTAAATGTTGGTAGCTTATGTTCTGTACGGAATTTCTCAGTCAGCTTCACAGACAATTGATGAAATAAATATGAAAACAAACTGGACTTGAGATAGAGAGATGACTACTAAAAATTAAATATTTTCCATACTTTCATTGCTTACTGCACCTTCAACCACAAAATAACCCAGTTCAGCAGTACCCATATGGTCTCCACAGGCATCTATTTGAGGTTAAGCCCATTTGGGTTTTGTGGGGGTTTTTTGTTTGCTTTTTTAAAGTGCAACTGAAATTCTGTGATGCTCCATACATCAGGAAGCCACACAGCACCATGTAAGAGCCTTTATTTCATTGCAGCTTTCATTCCAAACCATTTGCAAACACTTGCAGTCCTCTGAATGCTCTCTCAAAAAAATGAGCACTCGACCTCATACCAAGTACTCATAAATACTCAAAGCTACGTTTTTAAATTTATTCAAAATTCTTAAGGAAAATAATAAGTAGGCTGACAGAAAAGAAATGCTGGAGATAGACGTGTGCAGATTTTGATAGCTTTTATCTTTTAAAAGTCTAAACGCATTTTAGAAACTAAATTTAGGCCTGGAAAACTGTGTAGTAATTATTTCAACACTTTTGCTCAAGACAGTATTAAGTGTGACCACTTTGTACATTTCGATAATATAGTTTCAATAATTATTTTGCACAGGTGCATATCCCAACTCTGAAGAGATTTTGCACCTGCTTAAGTACAATAGAATGATGTTAGCATTGGCTGTAAGGGAGCTACCAATTAAATACCAGTTCTGACTCCAGAAGTTGCCAGCATGCAACAGCTCTGAGCTCCTCCCAACTTATTCTAACGCGTTATCTTGGGAGTAAATCAGCTCCCTTAGAGCCCCAGGCAGTTGTAACTGAATTTCCCCAGTACTCCAGCTAGTTCATGGAAGCTTGTAGAGATAATAAAACACCACACTGTTGTCCACTGTGCAAAGTTAAAAGCACATTTATGGAATAAATTGTAACAAAATATTCTGAACTGGGACAAGGATCATTGTGCTCATGCTAGTGAAGCCCAAGTTTTGCATAACCTGAGCCAAGTAAGAGCTCTTAAGTCTCTTCTCATTTTCTTTCCTAGTTCTAAGTTTATATTGCAATATTTAACAAGGAAATTTAAGGTTAGTAAACAAGTAGAACCTCAACATCTGCTTTTCATTTTTAAGAAAAAACATATTGTAAAACTTTTCAGCCATCTCACAGAGAAAAATAAAACATTAGTTTCAAGCTTGATTTATTTTGAAATAAATCTCACCTGCTGTACTGCCTACTATGCACATGGAAAGGGAAGTTACTTCATACTGATCCTAAGCAACAATCCTAAAAGCAAAATCCCCATCTGTGTATTTTTATACCCTTATTTGCGCCAAGACACTCATGGAACTGCATGTTAACCCAGCTAAGAAAACTGATCTTGATGAAAATTCTTATTTTCCTTTTTTGCTATGCTAGTATTTTACTATATGAATTTCAAAAATCTATTTTGCTACACTGACAGTAAGGTTGGGAACAAGTAACCCACAGAAGAGGAGAGCTGTTTCTCCTAACACAGCAAAAACAGGCCAAATGAAACCCAGTGGACTGTATTTCCTAGTCCTGTTTTCCCTGTCTCCTAGTAGCAAGCATCAGAGTTGTTGTAGTCTTAAACTGGATTAACAGGCAGCCTACAAGAGAAGCTTTTGAAAATTAAAACCTGACCAGTGAAACAGCTGACAAAACAGTGAAATGCTAAGTTTCAGGTAATAAAATAGAATGATGCACTATTTCAGCTCCACTGAAAAGCATCTTGACTTTACTACCAGCTTCTCTCCCATTAAGCACTGCCCTTGGAGTTTAACGTCCACCAAATTTTTAAGCACCAAATGAAATCAGGACTTACACACCCCAAATTTATTTTTATATTAATATTATCATATTTTTCAGTGTGCACAGGTCTGGAAAGGCATTTTGTCTTCTTACCTTAATTCCAGTATTGTGCCAGCCTTAACCACTCACTTGTGATACACCTCAATCACTATCTGTGATACAAGACAGGTATTTTCATAGCACATTATTTTTTAATAGCTCTGATTTTTCTAAGAGTATGATTCCTAAATCTATGGAGTGTTTCTGAAATGTTCTAAATCATCCATACTGGAAAAAACGAATCAAAAAAACATAAGGAACGTGTAACAGAAATGATAAAAAGGCTTGGATTGGATGGGCCCTTAAAGTCCATCTCATTCAAACCCCTCTGCCATGGGCAGGGATGTCACCCATTGGATTACTTTACTCAAAGCCCCAACCAACCTTAAATAATTCCACTGATTTTGCACTGCAATTTATTTTACAATCACTTCTTGAGAAAGAACATATTGCCTGTTAACTACATGACTACAAAGAAG
The DNA here is from genome assembly GCF_001522545.3 of Parus major. NCBI lineage: Eukaryota > Metazoa > Chordata > Aves > Passeriformes > Paridae > Parus > Parus major. Next base: position 62,227,278 of record NC_031773.1, read on the forward strand.
GTTGAAGTTGGATAGTCGGGGTACAATGAAGTGATTTAAACACGCAAATAATATTTACTATTTGTTGACTAAAAGCCCCCCTTGAAAATACTTTAGTACTTCAAATGTTTTGAAAGGAAAGATGAACATTAGCCTTAAAAGTAAAGCCTGTACAACCACTCATATATTCAGCAATATAACTGATTTAAAGATGATTTTATTACTTCACCATTCTCTTTACGTCTGTCTAATTACAGAATCAATTAGTTTAAAAATTACCTCTGAGATCACTGAGTCCAAGCTACGACCGACCACCACCATAACAACCACATCATGGTTGTTATGGTTGAGAGACACGTCCAGTCTTAAACACCTCCAGGGACGGCGACTTCACCGCCTCCCTGGCGTTCCAGTGTCTGATCCCCCTTTCTGTGAAACAGTTTCTGCTGATGTCCCACCTAATCCTGCCCGGTGCAGCTCAGGGCGCTATCCCCTCGCCCTGCCGCCGGTTCCCGGGAGCAGCGAGACGCCGGACGGGCCCGGCAGGTGACTCCGCCGCGCGGGCCCGGCGCGCCCATCCCGCTCCCTCCGCCACCAACCTCCACGAAGGCGTCGGTTAGGTCGCTGGCGCGGTCCATCACCGGCAAATGGCGCCCCGCCACGATCTTGACCTTCAGCTTGCCCGGCATCTTCTTCCTCCCCTCCCCTCCTCCTCCTCTCGCGGGCTGCAGGGACAGCGCAACCGCGCCTGTGCCATGGAGCGGCGGGCGCGGCGGCTGCGCATGCGCGGGGCTGTGGCGGCCGCCCCGCCCTCGGCCCGCGGGGAGCGGGAACGGAGTTGCAGGAGGAGGGAATTGTTTGGGCTGGAAACGATTTCTGGAGATCACCCAGTCCAATTATCCTGCCAAGACAGGGTCATCCAGAGCAGGTGACATAGGAATGTGTTCAGGGGGGTTTGGACCTTCTCCAGAGAAGGAGACTCCATGCCCTCCCTGGACAGCTGTTCCAGGGCTCTGCCACCTTCAGTGTAAAGAAGTGCTTCCTCGTGTTGACGTTAAACTCTTTGTGTTTTACTTCATGGCCATTGCTCCTTGTCCTGAAACTGGGCACCACTGAAAAGTCTGGCACCATCCTCTTGGCACCGATTTGATATATCTATTAATGAGATTCCCTCTCAGTCTTCTCCAGAATAAACAGGCCCAGCTCTCACAGTCCTTTCTCATCAGCGATGCTCCAGACCTATCATCATCTTTATTCCCCTCTGCAAGACTCTCTCCAGTATCTCCTTGTTTTTACTGCCCTGAGGAGCTCAGAACTAGACACAGCACTCCAGATTTGGCCTCACTGGGGCTGAGTAGAGGGGCAGGATCATTTCCCTTGACCTGCTGGCCACACTTCCTGAAGTGCCCCAGGATACCGCTGCTCCTCCTGGCTGCCAGGACACATTGCCGTCTCATGATCAGCTCGTCATCCACCAGGACTCCCAGGTCCTTCCCCGCAGAACTGCTCTCCAGCAGATCACCCCCAACCTGTGCTGGTATTTGGGGCTGTCCGTCCTCAGGTCCGGACCCCAAACCTGACCTTACTAAAGCTCCCCGGTAGCGCCCCTGCCAGGCTGCAAGATGGCGCCCATGGCCTCGGAACGCTGCTGGTACAAGTCGAGCTCCTATTCCTCGATGGGTTCCTCGATGGGGCGCTGCCAGCGCAGCCTGAGCGCCGAGTCATCGATGTCCGGGAGTTGCGGCCCTGGCTGGGTGGGATGGGCCGGGATCGTATCCTGCATCCCGGCTTGTGTCCGCTGGAGTAGCCTCCGGGTTCTCTGACTTCCCGGGGAAAGAGCTGGTGCACCCTCAGGATGCTCTGCCTCCCCAAGGAGGGAGTTGCTCCGATGAATACCAGGGAGCCTGGAGCACGCGTGCATCCCCAGACACTCGAGGGGAGTGTCCTGTAAAGGGTTTAAATCCAACACCCCCTCCCCGTGGGTTTGGCTTTGTTTTCTTAGTCGAAAGACAAATATTTACAGTATTTGAAGGATTATGGATAGATTAAATGGAATTTAGTTATCAGAAATAGGATTTGATATGGTTCTTGCAGCCAGGTTGTAACTTTCTGATGCCTGAAAAAGGTCTTTGTTTAGGCAATAGCACTGTGGGAGCTTGGCAAAAAGCAAAGGAGCAGGGCCAGGAGTTGGATCAGGTGTGGTCCTACATGTGGGGTTATGGAAACAGATTGTATGAGATCCTGTGGGATGTGGGCTGTGCTGCTGGTGTGGTCAGGAGCAGGAAAATAAAAGAACCCTTGTGTTTTGGTTAAGTACTTGCCAGGTGTTGAGCCAAATAGTAGATCTGCTGGGATTATTTTCCCTTCTTTCTAATCTTACAAAAAGACTAAATAATATTATGGGCTGGAATGTGATACTCCAAACAAACCATATGACTGAAATGCAGCAGTGTGTGGTGTAGGGAATTAAGGTATAGAGGATCTTTGGCTGGCTGTCCTAACCTGCAGTTAGTCCCATCAACACAGCACTTTGTCTCTTGGGCTTGCTTGGAAGTTACCCTTGGAAGAATCCATACTTTTGGTAATATTAATCATATCCAAGTAAATTATAAACAGGCTGAATGCTTGTTTTTAACTCATGCATGCATGTTTAAATGGAATTCTCTAATGAGACAACAGGAAGGAACATGGAGGTGCTTGTTGACAACAGCTGAACATGAGCCAGCTGTTCCCATGTGGGCAAAAGGCCAATGGCATACTGATCTGGATCAGGAATAGTGTGGCCAGCTGGGCCAGAGCAGTGATTGTCCCCCTGTGCCTGGCAATGGTGAGGCCTCACCATAAACCTGGCATTCAGTTTGGGGCCCCTCAGAACAAGATATTGAGGGGCTGGAGTGTTTCCAGAGAAGGAAACAGGTTGGGAAGGGTCTGGAGCACAAGTCCAATGAGGAGCAGCTGAGGTAGCTGGGGGGTGTTTAACCTGGAGAAAAGGAGGCTCAGAGGGTACCTTGTCACTCTCCACAATTCCCTGGCAGGAGGATGCAGCCAGGTGGGGGTCAGGCTCTGCTCCCAGGGAGCCAGGGAGAGGACAAGAGGAAATGGCCTCAAACTGTGCCCAGGAAGGTTCAGGTTGGGCATCAAGAATTTCTTCATGGAAAGTGTTGCCAAGCACTGGAATGGGCTGTCCGGAGTGACGGAGTCCTCATCCCTGGAGGTGTTCAAGGAATGACTGAATGTGGTGTCACACTATTGCGAACGGCAAGAAGCACGACACAGACTCTCTTGTGAGTTGAACATGAGAGCAAGGTTTATTACCTTAGGTCTTCTTTTATAGACCGATACACGAAAGTACAGAAAGGTAAAACTCTTATTGGTTAGTAAACTAACACATCACCATCATTGGTCAGTGGGGTACACCACCCCTCGACCTTCTCTTGCAAGAAAACGAGAAACTGACAGACAGCACTTGCAAGGCTGTTTTCTATCTCTGAGGATTGTTTTAATTCCTCTTTATGATTTCCCAGGCCACTTTCTCAGGCGAGACTGAGAAAGTCATGTGGCCTGCTTTTCCACAGGCACTGTGCTCTCTGCTTTTGCTCATATTTAGCATTCATAATGTGGCACTCGGTACTCTAGTTAACAAGGAGGTGATGGGTCAAAGGTTTGACTCAGTCTTGGGGGTCTTTTTCAGCCTAAATTATTCTGTGATTCTGAGATTACTCCTAACATAATTATCTTGGTTTGAAAGACAGGTGTCTGCCAAGAAAAACGGGAACCTCCCTTGGAATGGAAAATATGACCCTCTTCCCCCTGAATTATTATAACTTTAAAATTAAGGGGCTTTCAATAAAAGATATGAGAAAAGGATTTACAGTTTTTTCCTAGTGTGCTCATGTGTAAGGAGGCAAAGAAACAACATGAATCGAGAAGAGAAAGCCCCATGAGCAGGCTCTTTGCCCCTTGGCGCAGTTCCGGCCGCAGCCGGCAGGGGCGCTGGCGGGCCCAGGTGCTGTGCTCCCCTGGCGGCTCCAGGGGGCGCTGTGCACCACCCGCCTGTGGCAATGGCGGAACGGCTGAGCAGCGGGAAAGGGCTGCGGCACCAACCTGGCAGCGGCTCACCCCAGGCAGCAAGAGGTGACAGAATCTCGGCAGCTGCGGCAGGAGCCGCGGGGTGTCCCGGCAGGCTGGGGGTGCGTGGTTACAGTGTAGCAAAAAACCGGATACGTGGCAAAGGAACGGCTGGGGTCTGGGCAGTGGCGGCCCAGTTCCCCAACACAGCCGGGGAGGTTTCCCTGGAAGGGGAAGGGGTCCCGGGGTTTTCCCTGAGGTACCCGAGCAGAAGGTGAAAAGGTCCTTTTTTAGTTAGGCAGGGTGTTAATAAGGTTCCAGTGCACCGGCCGCTCCCGCAAGAAAAGCTTCACTCACGGTAGAAGAAGGCAGCAGGACACGGAACCCAGCAGTGGTGGCGAAGTCTCCCCACAGAGACCTCAGCCTGTTTCCCCCAGGAATGGCGAGGGAGGAAGAGAGCTGGGACCTGCACCCAGCCTCTTCCCCAGCCCAAATCTAGCGGCATCCCTGCTCCTCCAAGAGAAAACCCCAGCTCAGTTAGCAGCCAGCCGCACCCTTCCCGTGGCAACTGCTTTTGTCTCTCTTAAATATCGATCCTTACGGTTTCTTAGCGTAGCGACAGGTTGGACAAAATTCCATGAGAAAAGGAAACAAAAGGAAAAATCCTAAACCTCGACAGCAGGACACTGTGAAGAGCAAAGACCCAGGAAGGAAATCAGAAGCAGAAAACCTGCTATTAATGTTAAGGGTTTAGTTTTGACGAGAAATGAACTTTCTGAGTAGAATCTCCTGATCTCACCTGCTTAAATGTTATTTTAGTTCACATAATCAGGCGGCTATACAGCATATGAACTGAAAAGTGTAAGGTAGCAGTACAACAAATACACTGTGTTTTAGGAGGTGTTTTAGGGCATTTGGGCCGTGGCAGCAAATTAAGCTGGGATTAAATAACCCACTAGAACTGTGTGTGGGGTGGATGGTGGTAATGAGCACTACTTCACCCTAAAAATGGGGCCATTGATCCATTACACTACTTGTGAACACGAGCATTCTTAAGTTCCCTGTTACAATAAAAAACGACCAGCAGATGGGACTACAAAAACCCCCAAACATTCCCGGTTGTCCATGTTAGATACAATATTGTTTGGCATGTTTTCATTTCTGGTGCACGGTTTTAGAGGCCAGGATTGGGGGAATGTAAAATAAATTTTGGACTTCAAACAAGTAAAAACAACATAAAGTGAACTTTTTCATGTATTCTTTATTTCTGACAAATCTGTTTATTTGCTGCTTTTGCCAACTAGCTTCACAAATGTTGCCTAGTGAACATCTCCCATTCTCTGGGATTATGAAATACAGGGATGAATGCAATGCATATTTCTTTCTCGAAAGATTTCTGAGGATCCAGCTTTTGAATAGAAGATTCTAATAGTCAAAGGACTACAAATCAGAAATCAGAAAACACCTATTTTAGAGAGCCAGTTCCAATCTGCTTTTTAGGTTCTTGGAAAAATGAATTAGATATGTTTTAATGCATTAAGAAACCTGCTTGGTGTATTAGACCTACCTTGGGGCTGAGGATTTTCTATACTGGCAGAATGAGACCCGTCTTTCCATAAATTAGCCTGTTACTTCCCACATTTCCTGCCAATAGCATTCCTGTTTTCTAGGGCCAGAAAGGACTTGTGAAAAGTATCAGGGACTCAGCTGAAAGTATACTCAGACCCCTAGAATCTATAAACTACTTGAGGCTTACAAAATAGCATTGAATTTCCATTGGTTTTAGGCAAATATAATGGATATACTGGAAACTAAAACTTTTGTATGTACATGCTCAGTAATAGGCATGCCAGAACTCCACAGAAAATACTACAAGGTGTGTTTTCATAATAAGGAAAAAAAGAGGTGATATCTGCCTTTGCATTTCAGTATCTAGATTGTTCCTTGCTGAGCTTTTTCCCTTCTGCTTTGAAGTGATGTTTTAGTAAGTCATGACAATAGAAGTCCTGTTTCCACTACTGTATGCTTAAAGAACAGCATTATCTTACTTGAGCAGGTATTGTTATGTATTAAATGGCACTGTAACTCAACTAAACAGCAAAGAATATTGCTAATTATAACGGCATCTTGTGTGGAACAGTGAGTGTCAGAAAAATAGGAGAGTTTTTCTGGGTGATTTTGCCACTTAAATGTAATGATCCATGTGTCCCTTGTTTTTCAGTTTTAAGTAAGATAGAGATGCATGTTGAACACTTAGTTTGGAAATTGATACTTCAGAGATAAGGTTTTCCTTGTAACTTCAGTCTTCTGACCTATCACATCAGGGTAGGTTTCAATTGTATTGGTTTACCACCCTTCAAGATACAAATTAGAAGGTGGTGGTCTAGGTTTTGCTCAGGTTACAGCAGGACCTGGGATGTAGTGGGCTGTCTCTTATCCACAGGGAAAAGTGCTTTTGGATTATATTTCCCTGAGTTAATTTAAACAGATGTGAATGAAAAATTTTTTTGAAGGGTTTTAGTTTGTAAAAACAAAGAAAAAAATGCTTTTTATCTTTGGTCCGCAGAAGATACTGTCTCTGTTTCTACTGCAGTTACTGTCATAAGCAGTCTTTGAAACAGGAATCTTTCAGCTATCATCAACACAGGAAATTGCAGTGTCAGATTTTGGTTTCTGGAAAAATCCCTGTATTTCTCTGTAAAACTAACCACGTGTTTCAAATCAATCCAGCTTAAATTTGATGGACTCCAATCCAAAAATGTTTTTAATAATGCTCATAGGAGTTCTGTATCCAGAGTCATGGATCCTTAGAAAGGAACCTCTGTACCCCAGAAAAAAAAACAACCTTCTTTCTGCTCTATATGTGCTGTGCTGTGTGTCCACTACAAGGATTTGGGTGGGCAAATCCTGGGATAAGGGCAAAATCCCAGTCACTTTTGTTTATAACTACCTGTAAGTATCTGATTGACACTGCAACCTTAATTCCTTTCATTAGATTAAAAGATGGAGTGAAATCCTTTCTCAGTAAAATCAGGAAGGTGAAAATGTCTCCCTGAAATGAAGAGATGAGGTTTATTATGAACACGGCTTCATTAATGTGGCTTCTGATTTACACTGGAGGAGCTCACTGTAGTTACACTGTTTAAACACAAGATTAGAGCAATATTACTATCTGTTACTATCTACTGGAACAAAATCCTGCTACCATTAGAATCTCTAATATAACAGTGTGGTAAGGGAAGGATGGAAGCCTGAGCAGGACCAATTCAAACTTGAAATATGTACTTCATTTTAACTCTCAGTTACCATTACCCTAACACTGCCAATTCTACCACTAAATTACCTAATTCCACATCTATGTGTCTTTTAATTATCCCATAATATTTATGAAAAAAACTTATCCAGTGAACACTAATTCAAATAATATTCAAAGTAACATTCCCATGAAGATCTAGTGAATCGAATAAAACCTGGTTGTCCTTTAAGGAAAAGAGAAGCCAAGAATTTCTCAAGGCTTACATTAAAGAGGGTAAAAATAAAACATAGTTTTATAGTCCTAAAATTGTATTTCTGGGGTTTTTTTGATTTTTTTATGTACACTTGTTTTCTGTATATCAAATTAAATTATTTCCTTTGGAAATGAAATCTCAACACTTTGTATTCTTCTGAATGGGAGTGTCCTGGGGTGACTTCATGATGCTGGCATCCTCAATCACCTTGTTTATGTTACATATTAATTTCTGCACCTTTCAGACTGGCTCTGAGAGCAAAGAGGAGGAAGAAGAAGCAGTGCACAGTTTGTGTTCAGCAAGAGCCCTCACTGTCCCCCATCCTGCTCCTGGACTGTGCTGTCTGCAGCATGGACAGACAGAGGGACAGAGCTCTCCTTTGCTTTCAGTTAGTTTTTAGCTCGCTGAGGCAGAGAAGTTCCCAGAGAAGTCTGGTTTTTTTTCTGGATCTGTTCAAACCTGCTCTGGGACGAACAAACCCCGGGAGCTCACGCCTGTGGCCCACCGGGGCCTGGGCCTCGGCACTTTCCAGCACCAGAGGGACTGATAAGAGACTGAGCGAGCTGAGCTACACCCATGGAAAGGACTTTTCTGGATTTGCCATCTTTCTGAACAGCAAGAGATTTTATTGTTTAATATTATTAAATTTTTATGCTTGCAGATACTTTTCTTGTTAAATAAACAGTTTTTTCCACTTTTCTCCAAGGAAATCTTTTCCCAAACCAGTTAGAAAAACAACCGCTTGAATTTGCTTTCTAGAAAAGCCCCATTCTGAGGTTTTCTCCCAAATTTACCCTAAATCAGGACAGTGACACCTTTCCAACAGTCTACTCATGTCAATCTTTTGTGAACTTCATCAGTTTGGGGTTTGGTCCATATCACAACTGTTTGTAAAAATAGAGAGCAATTGAAATAATAATAATAATTATAATTTTGTTTCATTATACTATTGCTGTCTGATGGTCTTGATTTCCATCTTGACTTGAAAGAAGTTGGATAAAATAAATATTCACTAACACAGGAATGAATGCAACCCCCTACAGGGGGAATCAAACAACTGGATCTGGTGCGACATTCTCAGCCAGTAATTTGATATCTTTTATCTTTCTCACAGTTCTGTGAGGGAAATAAGATTGCATGACTTGATGCTTTTTATGAGTGGCAATGGCATAATTGGGATATCAGCTCACAGAGTCTGAACCAGAATCCATGTGCACATGCTCTAGCAAAGATATTGAATTACAAGCAGTAGAATAATAATAGTAGCCTCTCAGAGTCCTTCCCATGTACAATATCCAAGTTAATTAGTCAATATCTAGTAAATAATTCAATTAAACATAGTTGTCAGCTGCAGTACTTATAGCATTAAAAAAATACTTCAATGACACTTTCAGAATTTCTGCCTTTTTTTCTTTTGAGTTTAGACAAATGAGATATTTTGTCAGTAAATGTATTACACTTCCACAATTATTGAAACAGTTGTATTTGCTTATAAATTGTATATAATTTGCTCATAATTTGTTATATTATGTTACCTTGCGTTATGTTATGTTGGTATTTTCCTTTTTCCTGCCTAAATGTAATAAATAGATCATTTATTCAGGTCCCACACCAAACCACACCAAACATATTAAAGAATGTATATATTTATATATTGAAATTGCTGTCACAATCAAAGGTGATGATCCTGCAATTCTGAAGTATTTAATGCTTGTTCCTGTCTCATCAACAACTATGGCACGAATAGGGAGCAAGAATACATAAGTGCTGCTCCACAGGTCAGACTGTGCTGCCAAGGAGATTATTTTAACTGTAGAAACTACATAAACTATCTTTAGAATAGTGTTCAAGATACTTCACAAGATATGCAAGTTATTTTCTGGTGCATGAAAGACATTAAATTGGATTATAATCAAAACAATAAATCTTTTTACTTTAAAAGATGGAGTGAGTGCAGTTCTTAATAACCATATGATGTTTTTGCTTAGTGTGTTCCATTTGAAATGGACATGGTGTTGTGAGTTATTAAATGTTAAAGTATTAAATATATAAAAAAATGAAACTCATTAACAAAGCAAACTGCTGAATTTTGGTCTTAGAAGCATGTAATGCCTCACATCCAGCTTCTTACAAAAGTGGAATTCAAGCTTGTGTCTGCACAGAGATACCTATTTGTTTTTAAAACGTAATACAGAGGGGTTTGTGTTGTGCCAAGCCAAAGGAGACTGAAGAGGCTCAGGGTCTGAATTCTGAGCCTTCTTATCCATGGCTGATGGGTTAATGGAACAAGATGAATAATTCCAACAAAGCAAATAATTATTTTAGACCTATCTTTAATCCTGAATGCATTCCCACCTGAGATCAGAAGGAAATAGCCATTCACAGACAAAGCAGAAAAGTTCAAGGACTGTAGGATAACCCCACAAACCTTTTAAAAACCCTTAATTTAAATATCGCTGTGGATTCATTTAACTGAATTATGTACAGAGGAAAGAAGATAAATGGTCTTGGTACTGATCATTCTTTATTATGCAGTGGGAATTAATCCAGTTCACTTTCTTGATTATTAGCCATTTGAATAAACTCACACTACTTACCATTTTAATTCTCAATTAAAAACTCCTGTCCAGTAAAAGCTGGTTAAACCTATCATCAGTGCTTGTTCTTTGAGTACTGTCTTAATTTGTTCCAGGCAGAGCTGTCTTCAATGCTGCATTTGACCCTGTTAAGAGAAATTTATGGGGCTTTTGAAATGCAAGGGCAGTGTCTTCAGACTGCCTTCAAAGCACAAAAATTCTCATTCATCAGGCCTGTGCTGCCTTTCTCTGCTTTTATGTATGGAAGAATTATGATCATCACCTTGGAATTATTTCTTGATAGCAGCTGAGGGAGATGCTGCTTTGATTTTCTTAGCCAAGATTATTATGAACAGCCTGACTTGAGAAATACTTGCTAAATAAATTGCTTAATTAGACAGAATTCTGCAAAATGACTGTGCATCTTCCTAGCACCAAAGCACCTAGCAGCTGGGAAAATTCTACCAAAATTAAAGATAAACTTATATTAAACCAAAATAAGGAGACCCACTGCTGTATTTTAAGAAGTAACAAAAAAATCCCTCTCTACAGTAGCTGAGAGTTTTCATGTAAACAAGTATATGACTGCTGTACAATTTAGGCCATTGGAGTAAGAAAGATCTCCACTATCTTGTTGTTATTAATATAAGGACTAAGAATAGACCATCCTTTGCTAATTTTAGCAGTCTGAAAAAGGCAAGGAGAAATAAAAATATTCCAGTACATCCATCCTCATTTTTGAACATGTTCAATATATTTGTGTCATAATTTTATGCACTAGTCTTTGAGGTATTTCACAGATGGCTTTTCAGTAGGATGGAAACCTACTGGGCTTCATGATCTTATTGCTGTGAGTGCTGAACCCTCCAGTGAAAAAAAATACATGTAATCAGTTTGCAAAGGACATCCATTCCAAGAATTTGTTACAAAGCATAGCTGTGATCTGTGTGAAGGTTAATTCTAAATCCTAATAAGAAGAATTAACTGCTATTACATGGAATTTCCTATTTTATCTATGGCTTTCCTTTCCAGAGGTTTTCCATTTATGCCAGAGATTATCTCAGAGCACTATGTTAAGTTTCAGTGCTTCAAATCAATAGATTAATCACTTCATCAGCCTATACTTAATTTTGGAGGATTGTTTTGAAATTAAAAGAGACCTAATATTATTTTAACCTCATTTTTGTTTGCAGGTGTGGGGAAAGAGCTTGATATCACTGATCTTCAAGTTTAAAAAAGCACAAACTGTCTCAGATAACACTTGAAATATTTTTCTTGAATATCTGCCATGTACAATCTTGCTTAATAAGCACACGCATGTAGGACTTGGTTTTGGTTTTTAGATGTCTCTGAGATAACATGTGAATTATCCAAATAGATGAGTTGTACCACAGATAGATTTGAATTTGTGTGTAGCCACTGTCGTGGGGTTGGTAGTTGGTGTGGTCAGACTACTCATAGTCCAGGAGCTGAGTGAAGGCCTAGGGGAAACTCTGCTAGAAGTGTCTTGCTTATTATTTGTAAGTAGGAATTCCCATGGACACATTATGAAGTGTTTGACATGCAGACACACAATCTGTTTAACAGTCATGGGCTCTGATATTCCTCTGAGCCAGGAATCCTTAGCGTGGTGCCTTAGACAGAGGAGAGCATGGGAGAGAACTAAGAGGTATAATACCTTTGGCATTGATGCTACCAAGGTAAGGAACCAGTAGAAAAATGTGGAAAGGATGATGACTCTTCCTGCCATTTTAGATATTTGCCTGTCTTTTGTAATTCACATCTTCCAAGGCTTTTTTGCTCAGAGATTGTTAGATAAGCATAAAAATGGTTTCCATGGACGCTTTTTGTCATCTGCTTGCAGCAGAGAAGTAACAGCTCAGTGTTTCAGATGCAGGTTTTGCAGCTCTGAGTTTTCACAGCTCTAACTGAGGCTGTGTTATCAGAGCAGGCTGTTAGAGAAGTTGTATTTCAAATCTCTCTGTGATACTGAATGGCTCCCAGAGGAAGGGGAACCTTCCCTCATAAACCAGATATGTGTCGGTTTCATTTTCTATTCATGGTGGTAGACTTTTTTTTCACACATCCACTGAAAATGACTTTGTTATGTAGTAAAATGCAGTCCTCACTCACAGCTTTGTTAACTGGCAGTATCTAAATTGTGATTAACAAAGTCAGGTAGTTGAAACTGGTGCAGCTAAAAAGTAATCTGGAAAAAGAGTAGTATTATAACCATATGGTCAGATGCACAGAAGTATCAAAACTCGTAAGTGGGGATGGGCTGGCTGTGCACTGGGTTATGCTTCTCTGCATAACCCTCCTCATTCCAAATTGTAGCTGAAAATATTGGAATGCTGAATTTAAAGTACAGCTCTAGCATTCCTGGGAATGTCTGGTATTCCTTACAGATGTTACACTACCCAGCATTAAGAAGCCTGCTATTTTTGATTCAGTCTTGAAGAGGACAGAATGCTTAGGATTCTTGCAATTTAATTATGCTTGATGTTTGGTTGGGGTTTTGTTTATTGGTTTAGTTTTGAGTTTTTGTGTGTGTGTTTTTGTGGTGGTTTTGTTGTAGTTGCTTTTTAATTGATACATTTCTTGTCCCCATTGCTCATATTTGAAGTCTGTTTTAGGATCTCCATGCACAATTAGAAATTTCCAGCTAGAACTCCAGTATCAGTTTACTCCTGATTTATTTTTTGTACACGGTTTTATAGCCTAAATATATGCCTTCAGGATACATCTGTGCAGAAACTTGTGGTGAAGGGCTCTGTCCACACACAGCTCTCCTGGTACTAGGTAAAACTAGCAAGCTAAGGGCTTCTCTTACAAGAGGAGGAGAGTCTTCATTTTCTTTATTATGCTATTATCCTTTATCCATACTTCTTTTGTTTTTCTGGTTTGTTTTTTGATTCATGAAACCTGGTAAATTGGACATGATGTTTCAGATGAGGTCTCAAATGTGTTTGTACTGCAGTCCCCCTTACCTCTTTATCCCATGTACCTCTGGATTTGCAGGTAGTCCCTGCTGTGACTACCTTTTCTAATATGTCCAGAGATTCTGCCCTTTTGCCTTTTGACAAGTGTATCCTTCTGCCTTTTTGACAAGTGTATCATATTAGCGAAACAGACAAGTTTATAAAAACAGAGCAATGCCCATTCACAGTGCAATTATAAAAACAAAGGTACAGAAACTAAAACCTAATCTGTGTATGTTCTACACATGCAGTACCAGTGGATGCACAGCTGGGCTTGTGCATGAAAAAAACACTAAGAATTATCCCTCTGGGAACCTGGATTTCCTCAGCAGCCCCTGAAGGGCTGGGGAGCTCATTAAAGCAGTAGAAAGGCTTGGTGACAGGTTTCCCTCAGATCTCAACCCCAATGTGCAGCAGCACTTGTTCTGAATACTCAATGTAGGAAAAGGTTCTAATTCTTACAGAACACCAAACTGAGAAATTTAAAACACATTAAAGATGGCTAAATGAATATTTTAGCATCCTTTTGAATATATACACAGTGCAATATATGGTTCTCACTGCAAATTTCTGCAGAGGTGTGTTTGCAGACCTGGTGGCTTTCCACCATAGATACCAAAAACAGTCTAATGCTGGATATCAGTGATCCACTCTTCTATTACCATCCGTATGCAAGAAGCAGAGGATTCCAAAACCAGGTGAACATATTTTAATATTCCCTAAAAGTACAGTGTGCAATTAAAAAGTTTGGAAGAAATATTCTATCCTGATTTTTGACAATTTATATTATATAAGAATGAGATTTAATCACCTTATCTGAATTATCCTTAACTTGGGATGTGCAATAACTGCATGTATTACTATCAGCTCTAAAATTATTCTGACACAAAGATTACCTAAACTGCCCAAAGCACTATTTTCTATATGCCTATCTCAGCTAAAAATGCCTTTCTTTAATTTATTCTAAATTCATTGGACATAAATTTCATTGCATGAATTCTCTGTTTTGCTGATAAGGGTCATAGAAGTAATGATTAATTTTTGGAAAAGGTTTCCATAGACTATACCTATGGAAACAGCTTACCTTAATTTTTAAGCACCTGCACTGCTTTCACTCACCTTGTGTTCACATGGAACACGTTTTCCTCATGTAAAACTGGAATTACCCTTGGGGTTTTGTAAAAGAGGGTCACAGACATGAGAAGAGCTTCTCCATGGCTGCTTCTGTGCCTGTCTCAGCTGCTTCCTGAACTTCAAGCCTAAGGTTCTCTATCATGCAGTTTTTCTATCATCCCCTCCCCACCCAATTAAGGCTGTGTTTCCCAATACAGTTCCAAACCCCCAAACTCATGTATGAGTTTGGGGGTTTGTACTAATTACATTTCATTTTCTAAACTTTTTATGATCTTGATTATGGTTTCAGCAACTGCATTAAAAAACTGCTTTGTTCTTGTATTTATGCTCTACTCTGTGATCCTTCCCATACAAAATTCAGATTTTACAAGGCCCTTTTGATGAAGTAAAACCTCTTATTTGTGAACTTTTCCATCCAAAAGAATCCTCACTTTTTTTTTTTTTCTCTATGAAAACATCCAGTGAATTATGAGGATCAAATTTGAACAGCTCACTGAGGAAAGAATGCTGAAAAACACCACAAAGATAAAAAGGGCAAATTAAAATACACCAGAGAGGAGCAGAAGTCCAGTTTTTTTTTCTGGAAGCAATTAAGGAGTTTGCTTTATGAAACAGTAAGCAAGGGAAATGTTATTATAGTGAAAATAGTTTTCACCGGAGCTTTAGGTTTTGGCATCAACTTTTGTGGTAGAAAAGTTTTTCCTTCTTGGTGGAGAAAATGTAAATCCCTGACTGGAAGAAAGTGAACTACCAATAAGCTGTGACCTTAAATTCATCAAGGGAATTTTAAAGGTTACTTTTTTTTTTTTTAAAGTAGATTCTGAAAGTTCAGATACCTGGGTTTATTCTATTTCCTTCATCACACTGTGGTGATGCCTTGTAAGAAAGGATCTGATTAAGGCTATGTCAGATTTGGTTTGGGGACACTTTAAGAACCACACAGAAATTGACCTTGAGCCAATGACTTTATGTAACATAGCAAAGCAAAGGAAGACAATGATTTATTGAACTAGAAGTGTTTGTCTCAGAGCTGCTGTTTCACAAATTCCACATGTTCACCACTGAGGGTCTACGAACAGAATTGCAGGTTTTTATATAAATGCATAAATCTGGGCAATTAATCCATGAGATGACAGTATCAGTCTACCCTTCTAATATTCCTTCAGTATTCCTGCTTTTGTGCACTAGTGGGTTTTTACCACTTGGAACTTCCTGTTAGCAAAGACAGAGGGAAACAAATACTTGTAAAGGTGAGCAGGGAGTTCAGTGTTCACTGGATGGTTTGGAAGCATTTTTGTCATTTAGTCATCATAAAAAGATCAGTGGACAGTTTTTAGCCTTTCTCTTAATACATTTTGATAACATGATCAATAACTACATATTAATGGCTCCCCACTGTTGCTTTTCACTGTAAGTAGTTGCTGGTGGGGCCAGAAAGATTATGTCCTGCAAAAAGAAAAAAAAAAAAAAGAGGAGGAAAGATGATTATCAGGAATGCTTTTAGAATGTAAAACACTTCTAGAGAAACTAAAAACAAATCTCTCAAGTTCCCTACTTTTTTGCATTATAATGACTTGTAGCAGGCATTCAGAAAAGCTGCTGACTGGCTGCTTTGCTCCCTCCAAGCATTCCTTTAGTGCTAAAGATTAAATAAATACATTGCTACAAAGCATGAACAAGTGATTTTCAAAATTATTGTTAAGAAGAGGGAGCTGGATTAGAAAACGTCATTCCTCTGAAAAGTAATACCTCCAAAATAATCTTACAATGAAAACCAAACAAACAAAACAACAAAAGAAAACCAAATAATACAAAACCAGGAGGAGTCTTAATTAGCAGAGCTAGCTGACATGCTGTTCTTTAAAAGTTAAATATGTACATCAACTGGAGACAGGATATCAAATATCAGTAGGGAAAGCAGCAGGAAACTTTTTCCACTGCATGAAAGGGATAAAAAGAAGAAAAACAAGTCTCAGTTGCAGGAACAGCTGACTAAGCGACTGACATACTGGAAACACAGCCAATTGTAACAAATACCAGGGAAAAGTATCTTCTAAACAAAAAAATCTCCTCACTTAGACTTAAAATTTAGATAAAAATGTAACTATCAGAATAACATTGAAGCAATAGATACTCGGATCATAAAGAAAAAAAAAATGCAGATGTAATTGCTTGTCCAAGATTTTCTCAGTACTCTGAGTGGACCTCAGCCTTCAAGGACTGCGGGCAGGGACTCCCAGCTGACATAGAAATGCAAAATTCCAGCGAGTGAGAAGGAATCAGAGGCATGGCTCCACACCTCTGGTGCTTTGGGGTGGGGGAGGGCGGAGGGAGGGCTGGTGGGGGGAAAGCCAGAATGAATATTCTTTGCTTTTCACATGTTAAAAGCTTGGTGGATTCCAAAAAAACCTTACTAGCTGTAAGTGTCACATCTTCAAGTGCAAAGACTGCAGAGTTGGATCTGATACACAATCCAAAATGTTTTAAGGGAAGAGGAGAAAGAACCAGAATCTAGGAAAGCCAGTAAGGATTATGTGTTTGCTTACACTGCAGTGAAACATCTCTTTCAAGATGTTTTGATAAAACTTAAACTCTGAATTATACTACCACTGGGAACTCCTAGTAAGAAACCATGTTCTTGTATCAACTCTTGGTACCTTTCTCCTTGTTTACCCTCTTGATTGCTTAATGCTAATTGTCCAAGCTGCAGGAGCCAGGGAGGAATTCTCCCCTGCAGTCCTCTGTGCTTCCTGTGGCTGTTGAACTCTAAAGCCTTATCGAAGGGAAGACAGAGATTTGGGCAAAGTTTGGCCCTGTCCCTTTGGTATAATTGCTATAATTTTATTATATTTTATTTATTTTCTATGATAACACTGTTTTACTTTTCCAAGAGGAATACATAGCTTTATTATCCTTAAACCTGAAATGTAATTTATCTAATGTTTCAGGATCTCCCTTAAGAAAAATATAAATGAAGCTGACTAATATAGCAATTTTCTATGCTTAGCAACAGTTGCAAACAGACAAGTGTGTAAAAGATATTTACAGCCTATGATTAAATATCAGGCTGTTCTGAGCTGTTCTTCTCTTGTGCCCACGATACTTCTTCTGTCAGCCCCCTGAGAATCAATGCCTCACGAGTAAATATAATATCTAAGGTGAATAATGGAATAATCCTGAAAACAATAATAATAATAATAATCTGTAGGGCTTTCAAAAGTAGCCTGAGATGATGACCTACAGATTGTAGGCTCCACCTGTTCAGTAATTCCCAATTGGAGGATTTAAAACTATCTTTGGTAGTTAATGCCCTAGTGAAATTCTAAAGTTGCTGCTTCTTAAATTATTAATGGAGAGCAGACACAAAATTTGGTCACATTAACCTTAATTCTGTAGGAAATGGGGTATGAACAAGGTTGGAAGTAAGACCTAGAGAAAAGGTGCAGGCAGGGGCACCAAAAGAGCATCCAGCCTGGAGTCTACTGGAAACATGGGCCTCAGCACACAAGCTGGAATGATTATGAAAAGGATGTGATATATATATGTGTGTGTATATATATATATATATATATATATATATAGCCCCAGAGTCCTCCTGGTCATCTGTTAATTTAATATAAACGAACTGGCCATAAGCACAAGAATGCAGTGCAACTTTTGCATAATTTCTGGGTTTTTTTAGTCCTTGGCTTCTTGAAACTACCAAGAAAGTTGCTGGGAATGGTGTTTTTGTGAGGAAGACACATAAACCAGTTTAGCAATTTCTTTTCTCATTAACACAGAATTGCAACAATTTCCTGCTCTTTCTCTTCTGTCTCTCATCTCCCCTCTTTGACACCCTTCTTTGCCTTTCACAGAATCACAAAGTGGTTTGGGTTGGAAGGCATCTCTGGAGATCCTCAGGTCCAACCTTTCTACTCACCCGGAGCAGGTTGTACAGGATCAAGTCCAGGTGAATTTTGAATATCTCCAGATAAGGACACCCCATGGCTTCTCTGGGCAGCCTGTCCAGTGCTCTGTCACCTTCAAAGTAAAGTTTTCCCTTCTATTCAGATGGATCTTCCTGTGTTTGTGCCCATTGCCCCTTTTCCTGTCACATAGCACCAGCACTTTTGACAAACCTCCATAGCCCTCCATTGGACTGTCTAAAGCATTTTCTAGCCTTTTGTATCCTGGGGAGCCCAGAACTGTTCACAGCACTCCAGAGGTGGCCTCATCAGTAAAGGAGATAGAAGCCCCCTTGACCTCCTGGCAATGCTCTTCTCAATGCACCCCAGGATGCCACTGGGGTCTTGGCCACAGGGACACAGTCCTGGCTCATGGACAGCCTTTTGTCCACCAGGATTCCCTGGTCCTTCTCTGCAGAGCTGCTTTCCATCACCCCTAGGCTGTGCTGGTGCTGGGGCTCTTCTTCCCCAGGTGCAGGGATGGTATTTGCCCCTGTGGAACTTTGCTGCATTCCTCTGTGCCCACTTGTCCAGGTTTTTCTGAAAGGCAGCTCAAATGTCACGTGGATTAGCCACTCCTCCCAGCTTTCTATCATTGACAAATGTGCTGATGGTCACCCAGGTCACTGATGAACAAGACTGACCCTTGGGGACACCACAGCTACAGGCTTCCAGCTAGACTCTAACCACAGCCCTCTGAGACCTGCCATTCAGCCAGTTCTGCATCCACCTCTCTTCTTTCTCATTGATTCAGGTTGAATGTAAAGTGGCATTCATTTATATGTGATAACCATGATCTCAATCCCTCCAGATAATTCCCTACCAATTTTTAATTGTTTTAATTTAGTTCAGCCATCTCCTCTCTGCCCTGCTTTATACTGTAAAATTGATTAGAGATTTCACTAGAGAATACATAATGACATTCTGATAGTACCTTGGAAAGAGATAAAAGTATTCTAGGCTTCTTTTACAGCTTGCATGACATTTAAATGCATATTTGATATTGTCCTTTTCACAAACTGTGTTTTAAATTGCTGTTTATAGCTTTCCCTTGTAGGAGGATATTCGATTAGTCAATAAAATATTAGAAAAGCATAATTTGCTAGAAATTTCTAGAAAGTACAAGTGCCATTCAACTCCTTCTCCCATATTGCAGGTTAATTTATTCTTCCATGCAAGAGATTTTAAATCTGCTGAAGTAGACTCTTTTTGGGTACTTATGCAATATGTGTACTTGTTGCCCTTGAGAAGAACACCATGATATGGTAAATCATTGTACATATGTAGAGTTCAAGTTCAGTCAAGCATCAGTCATCTTGTAACTACTCTTTAAATACAGCTTTATCTATTAAAAGGACAGGTATATGCCTTAATTATGATTTTGTGTTGCTTTGTTTAATCCCTATTTTTGTACAGGTATTTTTTGAATAGTGTAACTAATATGAAGATTTTTTTCTTCTTCCTTTTAACTCAATGGCTATATTGTTTTATAAATAGTCCTAAACAAACCTACAGCATGGAGAAAATGGAGAAACTGCAGAATTCCTTTCTAAGCTGCTCGTTTTGATTTAGCACCTGTTTAGGTGTAGGCATGTCTTAGGTCCTACTGACTTAGGCAAGTTTGATCAGGTCTCTTCCTGGTGCTGAGTTTAACTAACAGGCCTTGTTAAGGGGTTTATTTAGTTTGCTGAGGTTTCCAGCAGGAAGCATAACTGGGTAACTGTTCACTTATAGTTCATGGACTCAGAGCCAGGGACAGCACAGAGGAAAGGCTCCTTCCTGGGCCTTCATCTGGAGAGGCCTGGGAGGTAACCAAGCCCATTTGCACAGATGTTTAGACTTCCTCCAGAAACTTCTGAGATTGCCATGTGAAACCCTGAACAGCTGAAGAAGCTGGAAACCTCATCTGTAATCACATCTGCTGCTGAGTTACATTATGCACCACACCACCCCCATGTTGGAAAAAGGACTTAGAGAGTCAGGAACCAGGTTATCATGTGGAATGTGTTAAATGAGTGTCAGTAATTGGGAGCCTATTAGAAAATCAAGCTGTAAAACCGAAGTGAGCCTGGAGACTTTTTACTCTGTCTCATATAGCTTTCAAAATATACTTGAGAAAGCTATAACCTATTATTGTGTCAAGCAACTTGCACAAGAGAGGACTTTTTACCATTTCAACAACATACCAGGTAGTATCCATCTTCAAGAAATTTCTAAACTGTCAAGATTTTTATAAAATAAACTATTTCAAGCTCATCTTCCCTGAGATTAAAACAAAATCTGTTTACAGAGTACCATAAACATGGCATAATGATCAACTTTGTGTGTTAAGAGTTGTTGCTAAGGTGTTGTTGGATGCTGCTGGATGGATGGATGCTAGGCCACCAGGCACTTAAAAAATTAATATAATAAATAAATATATAAGAGCTGACTTACAGTTTTATTCCATGTGTACAGAGATGTGATTCATCTTGACACAAATAACACATGTGGGACAACAAACAGAAATGATATGCTTGAATGCACTGAAGAAATCCTTTGATCAAAAGATAAAACTGGAAGTCAGAAAATTATGTCCAAGCCCACTGTCTGGTCTAATGATGATTTAAAACTTCTGATGACTCAGTTTTTTTATTTGTGAGATTAGAACAATATAAAGCATTTTTGAAACAATTATTAAAATTAATTACAGCTAGAAGGGATCCTATTTCTAGTCACATGTATGCAAGGAGTCCTTCTGAAGCAATTACTGAATTACTGGCTTTGGAAAGCAGCCAGGTGAACTGAACCTGGGAAGTTAAAACTGGTTCTGATCCTGATGTTGCTCTTTATGCCTTTTTTTTTTTTTTTTAAAGCATTTATAAAGCATTCAGCACTGACATAAAGGCAAGGTGAAAAGTGTAGGAATAAATTAAATGGCACAGCCTGGTTTCTGATTAGCACAAAAGGAAAAGAGAATGGCAGAACAAGAAGGGTAAGCAGATCAGACAGGCTGCCTGGTAGAGCGCAGGCCTGGGAGAGAAGCAAAACATCCTGTTTTCTTCAGTTCCTTGTTGTGAACATCTGTCATTCCAGCCTTGGAATGAGTTTAGTTTGGTGTGGTGTACCTGCAAATGTATCAAGCATTAAGAGAAAACACCTTTTTTGGGGTTTGATTTGGACACAGCAAATATTTGTGAGAAACAAAAGGTAAAAAGGGAAGGAAACCAGGTGAGTAGCTAACTGTAACTTTTATTAATTAAAATAACAGGAATTAAGAAAAATGTCATATATGGGTAAAACCTTACGAAAGAAAGGCTTTGTAAAATCATGGCTCAGGCCTTGTTACTTTGGCTAAGTATAACTAGCAGCTAGCCTGACAAGTTCCCATGCAAAAACATCTTGAGAATGAAAAGTTTGTTAATATAACAAACTATTCTTAGGGAGAAAAACAAGTGCATCTGTAGTAACAAGGGATCTGTTCCATGAGAATCAGTGGGAAAAGTATGTAAACATTGTTGGATAAAAAAGTTTTGATTGACATGTACACTCACCATTACTACCCAGTGAACTGAGTTCCTAACCAACTGGGATTAAACACGGTGCCTTCTGATAACCTTATAAATATAAACTGTGTGTAATAAAGATGGGGCTATGATGGAAGAAGAAACAGGTGTCATTGTGCATCTCTACTACAACATCTGGCTTTTGTCAGGTTTTATCTATATGTGACAGAAAAATACTAATTTTTTTTAAAAAATAAAAACCCAGGAATTAAGAATTCTCAATGCACCATGAGGACAAGGCAAAAGGATGTGTCTTTATACCATGATCAGAAAGATGAGAGTGCTACTGCCTAAGTGTTCAAGGTTCTTTCACACACTTTGTAAATATTTAGTATATAAAAGTTCAGATCTCATAATTCCCAAACAATCTAAGCACCATAATTTCTCCAACTTTCCCCTTCTGTATTAAAAATACACTCACAACTTATGGAAATCTAATCAGACTTGGGCAAATTCACAAGGCTTCTCAGAGTTAATAACTGAAACCTTCTGGTATATGTCTTTATTACTCTCAGCATTAGCAAGATTGAGTCTCTGTTTAGACCAGTTCTTGTTAAAATTAACAGTTGGAAGCTAGAACCTTCAACCTTAGGTATTTTATTTCAACAATATATCACTTTGGCCTTAATCTATAAATAAATCTTAGTTTATCATCTACCAAACTGCCTCAGCAGAAGCAGAGGCCACTATGAGTCACATGCTTGATCTGGTAGAGTGGTATCATGCCTCTATGGTAATATTGACTTACAGGGCTAAACAGTGTATAAGGTAAATATGTTAAAAGAAATCTATTTTTCAAAGCATTTAAATTTCAAAATATCTGTACTTTCAAAGAAGAAAAAGTGAAGTGGGCTAATGGAAAAAATGGGTGAAATTTTATGGCATTTGAAATTTGATTCATACCCTCCCTTTAATGCTTGATAGAAAAATCCTATTAATACAGAATAACATAGCTACACTAGTAACATTAACCCTTGGTCATTAAATTTTAATTTAAAGTGCAGCTGAAGGAAAACTTATTTATTGAGTTCTCATGGACAAATTTCTGGTTCTGAAGATTTTAAATACCTCACCTGAATCTAAGTTTAGATGGAAAAGAATGCTAAGATTAAAGATCTCCTGACCTGGGGATGTTTTAGAGTAACAGCTCTTCAGGGGAGAGCCCGACATTTACTCTGTTTACATAGTTCTTGTCTTCGTCTAACTCAATTCAGTTGTTTTTAAAGAACTTCCTGTTCAGTGTTTCCTATGTGGGAAGATCAGAGAATGTCAAAGGCATTTCTAAAAAAAAATGGGATTATTTTCTCCTGGTTGGTATGAACTGTGGTGTAATCTGAGCTCTTTTGTCTTTTTGGGTTTTTTTTGGGTTTGTTTTTTTTTTCCCACAGAAAATAACTTCAAGGCAACAAGATTTCCATCACAAAATAAGTGAGGGGGAAAAAATGGAAGAATGCCACTGCTCTGTAGAAGGAGCGGGTCAAGGGGCTGAGCAGGTGCGCCCCTGCAGAGACACGGAAAACAAAAGGGCAACGCAGTGAGGGGTTCCGAAAGCCGGGACACAAATTAAAGATAAAAAAATCAGCCTCAGCAGATAACTCCAAGCGCGATGAGGATCGCCCGGTAGAGAGTGGCAGCTGCCGGGCCCGTACTCCTTCACGGCCGCTCTCCCACACCTTCCCCTTTTTACACATCTGGTAAATCCCCTCCCTGGCCACGGCCGAGGGGAGCAGGGGGATGCCAAGGGGGACAGCGGGGCACCGAACGGGGAAAGGCGGATGCTGGAGGGGCCGGGCAGGTGAGGAGAGCGGGCGGGGAGCCGGGGCACAGGGCCGGGCTGGGCCAGGCAGGGCTGGGTTGGGTTGGGTTGGGTTGGGTTGGGTTGGGTTGGGCAGGGCTCGGCCCGGCTCCGCCCGCTCTCCCAGGCTGCTCCGCGTTGCAGCCGGGGGAGGTGGAGCCGCTTTATCGGCAGCCGAAGTGGAAATTTCCCCGTCAGTTCCCGGCTCCGCCGCGAAGGAAGCACTGGTGGGAGCCGCCTGCCCTCGTCTCCCCGTGCCGCGCCGCGTCCTGCCTGCTGTCATGTCCAACTACATCCACGTCCCGCCTGGCTCGCCGGAGGTGCCCAAATTGGACATCACCGTCAGCGAGCGGGAGGGGCTCGGGTATCGCCAGGGCGCCCTGCAGCTCCTGCGCCGGCTGCGCCCGCACTGGAGACCCGAGGAGGTGACGCTGCAGGTACGGCGGGGTCCGCGCCCCGCTTGGCGCGGGGGATGCGGCAGCCGGGGCGCGGGGAGCGAGGGGAAAAGCAAGGCAAGGAAGGGGGGAGGGCGGGCGGCCATTGTGCGGGGGAGCTGCCGCCTTGTTTCCTCCCCCTCCCTCCTTCCATCCCCCGCTCCCTCCATCCCCCGCTCTCCGCCGCAGCCCCCTGCGCGGAGCCCCATTTGCCAGGCGGCCCGGCGGCGGGGCGGGGCGGCGTGGCAGCATCCACGGCTCCCGCCTTCTCTCCTTCCTTCCCGGCGCTCCTCCTTCTCCCCACCGCCTGCTTTCGGCCTCCTCCTCCTCCCGTACCCCCCCCGCTGAAGCTCGGCCGCTCGCTATAGCGGCAGGGAGAGCTCTGGAGCCGGGGGCGAGGGGAGGAAGGCGAGGTGTTCCCGAGGGTCCCCTCTGTCTCTGCTGGGTGGGGAGTGTTGGTGAAGCGGGGGACAGGCCACCGGAGGAGGACACACCGCCGCCGCGGGACTGGAGCGCTCCCACGGGCGGTGGAGCCCTTGTCGGGTGTTTCCCGTAATAAAAAGATATAATAAATAGGTGTCTGGTATTGGCAGGCGGGCTGGGGTTTAGGCTGGCGGTGTCGGAGCGCCCCTTGCTCGCCGCTCCTGGCAGAAGTACCGCTGCTCTCCGGTGTTCTCTAGGTGAGCAGTCATTCGTACTCATGACGAGTCATCTGCCGGAGGATTGGCTGCTTTCGTGCTTCTAGAATATACTTAACATGGCCCCCTGCACTTAAAAACTCTTCAGCCAACTTGCGTGGCTAAAATAGCGCTTCAGCCTGTGGTTAGTTGAGGATTTTATTTGACGCTCAGCTGCGTTATTCAGCAGTTGTTATTACATGGCGGTGTCTTATTTCAATTAAGTTCCTCTTCAGAGGGCTGCTGAACTAATTTGTACAGGAAAGCTGAGCACATTGAGGTAATGGCTCATAATTTGACTGAAATTTTCTGATGTCATGAAAGAAAAATGAAACTTGACACGTGCCAGGCCAGTTAGCATGCAAATAAAGCTAATGAGCTTTTTCTAAATAATTTGTTTGAGGCAGCGGCCATAAGTTATGCACAGTCCCAACATCTTGAGGTGCAATGAAAACAGCTTTACAAAATGTAATGCTAAATGAGGCTATTCAAGTTCATAGAATATCTTGAGTTGGAAGGGATCCATAGGCATAATCCAACTTCCTGCTCCTTGCAGAGTTACATTAAAGTTATACGTGGTTTTAATTTTTTGGTTCTTTGATCAGTGCAGTTCTCAGCAGAATATTTTTCTTTCTTTCATTCAGGATTGTTGAAAAGTGAAACCAAAACATTATCCTGTTAAAGAAGTAAGACTTTATCCTTTGGGTAAAGTTGTAGTAGGCTCAAGAAGAAAAATAAAAATTGCTTCCTTCTGCCACTCACTTCACAAGAAACAATTAACAGAATAAAAAACACCAGTACCATTGGTGTGGAACAGGGACTCTTGACTGGTCACACAGAAGTGGAGATTACTGTCTGTGGTTAGAGGTTTCTGTCTAAAAATGTCTTGAGTTTTGTTTTAACCTATTTATTTTAACAACACAACTTTTCAGCTTGGTATTTTCCTTTTGAAAAGTGGAAGAACATTCTATTCAAAAGGCCCTTAATGGCCTTTTATTTTTAACTCTTTAGCTCGTGTTTAAGCTGCTGTAAGTGTGTAACTAGCAGGAATGCCTGTGGTTTGAAACAGATTCCAGCAGCAGTGATGGCAGTACAACCAATTACAGATTGATGTTGTACGTGCATCAGATAGAGAAAGGTGTTGAAATGAAAGGTGGCTCTTTTTGTGAGGATGAAGGAGGGAACAGGAGGATGCCTTGGAGTTCTCCTTTAGACCCTCTGTTTAGGAGGGAGATGAGGATGGGACTCCTCTTGTATTACGTGGAATATATGCCTGACTAATCTGAAACAGCAAAGCAGACAAAGAACAGTGATAGGTTTGATGAACTACTGCTTCCTCTGGTGAACTCTGCCATTTGCTACCTTTGCTCTTAGTAATTCGTGGGTCAGAACAATTAGTAAGAAGCTGAAGAGTCCAGAGTTTGATTTGAAAGTTAATTAACTTCTCTTGTAAAAATTCACTGTTATGTGTTAATTTGTTTAGTCAGCTGAACAATTTTGAAACTGTAGTTAGTTAGTATATGTTAATGCTTAATCCTCACTTTTCCTAAGATTTATAAGTACCTAAAATGAGGAACATATTTTAACATTTAATTTTTTTTACACCATAGCATAAAACACAAATGTAGGACGGAAGATGAAAATCATCAAAATCTTAAGTGCTTAAGTTATTCTTTTATTATGTTATTTATCAGAAAGGCTATAACATCAGAAGCCTTGCCCATTACTTTTTGAAATGGAAGCAGCTATACTGTAATACATCTCCTTTATATCAAGTTGTATGTGAATTTTGTCCCTTCAGGGCAGTACAAATGTTGAAGTTATTCTACATTGCTAGGGAGAAACAGAATTTTTCTGTCTAAATGCTCATCTTCATGTACATTGTGCAGTTGTCAACTGAAAATGTCCTAGGAACTGTATAGAATTGGGTGCTTGATTTTCTGACTTCTGAACTTTTGATGTTTGCTTTCTCTGCTTTTTGCAGTAGTCACTTAACAGCAATGTTGGGTAGTTCTGGTTGGAAGGAGTCTCTAGAGGTCTTCCAAACTTCTGCTGAAAAACTCGCCGCTTGCTAGATTGAGAAATTGGCTGTTGTGAACAGGAGAAACAGGTTTTTAAAATTATATTTAAAAAGTGCTCTTCGAACTCAAAACAGGGCTTCTGAGTTTTGTAAGCAGCCTGAATTTTGATGGTGGGCATCCCAGTTCTTATATTCTGCACAATTATTAATGAAATATAAATATTTAATAGTTTTAACTCTTTTAAGGAGGTTGTATTACCTTTCCTAATTTAAAAATACACTCACAGATTGGATTTTGTTGCCCATCTTATTTTTCCTCTTTTTGTGGATATTCAAGGAAGATCAGTGTTTGCTTACAGTATGGGAAAATTAGTTACCACTTGAGTAGTGCTGATTCAGGATTCTTTTATCCCGTGACTGTCTAGCTCTTGTAAGTCTGGTGGCAAAGAAGGATTCAGTAGGATAATACACAATTTCTTCTCTGCAGTGTGATATAGTGCAGGAAAAGCCATTAGTACTTCTTACCATTCTGAAGTAATATTTAATATTGAGAATAAAGACTGCCTGTTTTTATTGGTGAAAAGGCTTAATACTAATAATGTTAATTTATGCCATTATTTGGGTAGACCAGAATGATATATATGGGAAAAAATTGGCTGAAGAATCACTCAAAGATCTAAAATCATGAAAATGTTAGGCTGGCTAAGAGTGCTCCTGTCCCAGATGAAACCTGGAGAGGTGGAAAGAATGGGTTTTACAAAGGGGATTAAATTTTTTGTAAAGACACCCCCATAACCTCCCCTGTAAATATTGCAAGCAACTATTATCTCCAGATAAGTTGGATTAATAGGCTTTTTTAATTCTCTGAAATAATTTGGCCTTGCTTGTTTTCTGGTACTGTGGTGGTTTTCTGGGATTTTTCCCTGAGATTTACATGTCTTCACACTTATCAACACTTTGCAGGATTTTACTACTGCAACACTTCATAATTTGCAAAGATTTGTTCCTGCAGCTATGGAATGTGAACAGGATGGACTCAGGCTTATAAAAAATTGTACTTTCACCAGTGAAATGACCACCTATTTAATTTTATGTTTACCAGATTAGCTTTTGTCCTTGTTTCTTTCATTTTTCATCCTGATTTGCACTCAGTAGCTTTTCTTCAGGCAGTATTTTCTGGCCACTGCTCTAATTTATTTGCTTGTGTTGATATTGTTATTCTTTTTATAACAAACTTTAATTTGGTTCAGGGTTCTGAACTTGTTGGAATATTTTTTAGTTTATTTAAACAGACTGAGTGTGGGTTTAAAAGCATTGAAATAATTGAAAATGTTAGTTTCTGGGAAACAAAGCAAACTAACTTTTTGTATCTCAGTGCTGTTACATTTTTCAAGTGAGTTGTTTATTGCTCTGCTGGTTTTGGCACATCACCCACTTCAGCAGTTGGGAAAGCAGTTGCCACATAAAGAGGAAGGACTGAATCCACAGAGAAGTGCTCCAAATGGAGAAGTGATGAGTGAGGAAAAGAATAAGAAAAGTTAGAATTGCAGCATGGGCTGAATTACTGATGTTCTGTGGAAAAACTGTAATTTGAGGTGTGCCTTGGATGCAATGTCACAGTAAGTGGGAAATGCCAGCAGTATTGGATGTCCTTGGAGGCTGGGTTGGTTTCTCCAGTCTCTTTAAGCTTCTGATGAAGTTTGAAGATCTCAGTCTGCTGTTTCTAGAGGTTTTTGTGGTGTCTGTGTGGGGCAGAAACTATAGTGGCATTTTATGTAACTGATGTGCCATATGTGCCTGATGTAATTCAGCTGTGCATGATAGAGGTGTGTTTATTCATGACTGGGGTTCGAATTTACAGAGAATCAGTATTTGTTTAGGTACACCTTGAATGAATCCATGTAAAGGCATACAACTTATGCTATAGGCTTGTAACATTGGAAAGGAATAATCCATGACAGTTTAGTTCCTGTCCCTCTGCCCCTCCCTCCCCAGCCTGCAGGCATTTCCTGTCAAAATCTTCCAGGGGGAGGAACAGCAAATTAATTATTTGATTCAGAATAAAGTTTTATGCTCCTTTCCTATTATTATTATGTCTGTAGCTGTTTTAATCAGTATCACAAAATTTGTAAAGCAAATTAATCACTTTCAAAGTGTTAACTAGCTACCTGATGTTAACTCTTTTCAGGTAGAAGACTGTTCTTCAGAAACAAGGTGAAAAATAAATAACTTTTTTTTTTCCCCCCTTGGCATTAAAAAACCCCCAAAACAAACAAAAAAAATCACTAAAGACCAAACAAAAACCCAACAAAACAAAAACACCAAAAAATTTCACATATTGTCACACATTTCAATCAAAACCAGCCCTCAACCCAAAAATGTTCAAAACAAAACCCACACACACCATGAAGCTGAAGTGTTTATGGTTTGGGAGCCCAAAAAAAAAAATCCATGTGAAAGTTATACTAGCTCAATCTATGTTGGAGAAAACATTGCTTTCTCCATGCTGCTGTCATGCAGAGCCCCCCAAGAGCTCAGCAGAAACTGCTAGCTCAAACTGTGGCCAAACTTAGCAGAGAATAGTGCTGCAGACTTGCTTCCTGTTTGTCTTGGTGTTTTTATTATCAAATGATCCTGCTCCTGGTCATCTGAGCACCTGAATCATGCAGACAGTGACTTTCACCTGCTGAGTGTAAAGAACTAGAGGATATGGCTCCAGAGCCTGGAGACCTTGGAATGAGGTTTCTTGTGAGCCCTGCTGATCATGTGAGAATTTACCCAAGGCATTTTCCAGTAGTTGTACTTTGTCCTTCTTTTATGAATAGCTACAGAAAGAGAGCTGCAATAGCTGCAGAGAGAGAAACAACTAACCTTGTTTCAAGAAATTAAGTTCTTGATCTGTGCACCTGTGGATATGTCTGTGTAGGCTAGACTTCCAGAAGAGATCAACTTAGATTTACAATATGAAGTTGAAGTTTTGTGCACTAAAGAAGCATGTTATTGACGTCTGTTCCTTTCTGGAGATCTTAAAGTCAGTCTGGGTTTAGCAGCAGAATCCGGGGAATTCCTGCTTGTTTATGCTGCAACGTCACATCACTGTTCTGTTTTTATGGCACTACTGTTTCCTGCATTCTCTGCCTATGTATGTAATAACTCAATCTAGAGGGGAAAAATCAGCCCTTCTGAGTCATGAGTACTTTCTACTTTGCCCCATGACATTTTTATTTATGTCTGTTCGTTCTTGTTACGTGTGATTGCAATTTTGTTCTCATTCTTTTGAACTCTTGGAGCAGTGGGATGTTTTGCTCTGCTTCATTTCAGGTTATGTTTTGTGCAAGGCCTTCTAAGCTGATTCTTTAAATGCTGGAGTAAAGGCATTCTGAATAAAAGAATGAAGTGACTATTATGTTATTTTACTGTTGGCAGTAAACACTAGATGCTTTCTTTTGATGGAATATGGAAATTGTCTAGTTTGAATAATGTTATTAGAAAAGTAAGTGAACCCTTCTGCCTTTTTAAGAAGCAGGAGCTAAAATGCTCCAGTGTGTAAATAATTATTTGTAGCAGCATGCTACAAATAGATACTAATAAGTAGAGTTCCTAAATTAACAGTTGAGGGAGTCCAATTTCCTTGTTCCAGATTTCTTTTTATTAGTGCTAATGAAACTGGTTTTAAGGGGATATTAGACCTATGACAGAAGGTGTAATGTGCCCAGCAGTTTCTCTTCAACAGCATAACAACTCAAATTCTTGCTGTTTCTTTGCATCAGCATTATTAACTGTTATTTTTTTTAGCATCACTATTTCTGATGACGTTAGGACCTGTGTCTTTTTCATAGTACATATTTTTTTTCCTTTAAACTGCATTTTGGAAGTTTTTATCTAAGTATAGCAGACAAGATGCTTTTTAATTTGAACAGCTCAACATGAATCACTTCTGCGAAGTGCTCTTCATGCTTTTTAACAAATTAATTCTGGGTTTATGTTAAAAGGTATAAGAATCAGTACTTGTATGTTGATTTTCTATCTTTAAGTGTTTGTGACCTGCTCTGTGACCATACACTTATGACTGGGAAGGCTATGAATGGATACATTTATAGGATCAGGGTGTAATTTGTGATTTACAAGCATTTTGAAATGCATTTAAGTACTGCTTGTTCAAATACATGAAACACTGCTCAAGCCCAGTATCTATGAGGCTGTTTTCTTAGTTGCAGTGCTTAACATTGTTACAGTTACTATGAAGACTGTTCAAGATTCTTCATTATTCGTCTTGAGTTGTTCAAGTGATAGCTAATAATATGTGCCCACAAATGGTAAAGTCTTAATTTTGAGTCAGTCAAAGAGGCCTTATAAGCAGCTTTGTTTGAATTTATGGTTACCCTGTTTAGATGGAAGTGAAAATTTGCTATACCTGCTTCAAGATTGAGTGTTTATAACTGTTCAAGAAAATAGAATACCTTTGTATCTTCTGCATCTCTCCTCAGGAGCTTGAGCTATTTCTTCTAATTTGTGATGACAACTGGAACTTTCCCACTTCTTTTCTGCATGTTGATGAAACTGTTGGCCACATCAAATTAGTTGGAGAAAGCAAGGCATATGAGCTAAAACACATCTACTGTAAAAGTCTCATCTTTTCCTAAACAGGGAGACTTGACCTGACTTCAGAATTATTTTTTCTTTAGTAATTAAAAAAAATTGCTCCTAATACTCAATTTTTCTAAACCCTTGAGATGTGGAAATAATCTGTCACTTGTGTTTGAGTGATATTACTTTTCAAAATAAAGGCTTTATCTTGAAGGGAAAGGGGGAGTAGTAGTCAAACTTTCTGAATTGTGTTTTACTGGTCTATAAAACAAACAAAACTAAAAAAAACCCTCCCACCCAAAAACCCATAAAACTCCACCCAAACTGTCCAAGGTTCTAAAGAATTATGATTCCTGTAGATATATTTCCTGTTGTTGGCATGTGTTTTTAGCAAAAACACTTTTTAAAATTGTTATTTAAATTAAATATTTTAAATTATTATTTAAATTAAATATTATGGCTCAGAATAATGTCTGACACAGAACAGATCACTGCATTTGTCAGTACTTTTGTTCTAGGCTTGACTTAGGGGTTCAGGGAGAATTCATACCTCAGAGGGTGCATGACTGGACATGAGTAAATAAGGAAATCACACTGTTGCCATTGAACACTTAGTATTCTGATCCTGATAAATAGGTTTCTTTTTCAGCTGGTTTTCTGACCTCATTGCTGTTAAGAATGAAAAAATGTATGTTATCCAACTTAAGGCTACTTTTGCCTGCTTGCTTGTTTTACTGTGAGGATGTTTTGTGGGAGGGTTTATTCTTTTTGAATTAAGGATTAGGGTTTTGAGGGCAAAGAGTGGAAGAAGAGATGTAAATGTAAATATGAAAAATACCTCACATTCATATTCAAGTATTTTCTCTGTGATATTCCTCTGTCTTAAAGGTTTCTTCATGCTCGATCTAGTAAACATTTATGTTTTGGGAACTAAAGGACAACTTGGCATTCTCTTCCTACTTTTGGAAGATGCAGAGTTGAGTTGCTTATTGCCTTATTTTTGCTTTTCAGCTGTTCACTGATGGTATCACCAATAAATTAATTGGCTGCTACGTAGGTGACATAACAGATGATGTTGTTCTAGTTCGGATCTATGGGAACAAGACCGAGCTCCTGGTGGATCGGGATGAGGAGGTGAAGAGTTTCCGCGTGTTGCAGGCCCATGGCTGTGCACCTCAGCTCTACTGTACCTTTAACAATGGCCTGTGCTATGAGTTCATGCAGGGAGAAGCCCTGGATCCAGAGCATGTGTGCAATCCAGATATTTTCAGGTAAGCTTTTAAAAATTTCCTTTTAAATCTCATCATTTCATTGTGTGTTTATGAAGCTCTGCCTGGCCTGAAGGGCTTTGAGTTGAAGTTGAGCAGAAAATATCTATTTCTATAAGGCTGCACTTAGCTGATGTTCACACTGTCTTAGTTACAGTATTTCAGTGCTGCACAAATGATCCTTGGTGCTTCCACAGAAGACTGTGCTCATTAAAATTCTGTTCATTTCTATTTATTGTATTTAACACTTGCACATCACAATTACAGAGGTCATCAAATATGGTGGAGTTGTAGGGGGCTGGACTTGGTTAAAGTACTTCCAGCTGTTTCCAAGATACTCCTTTTGTGAATAGATACCATTTCTCCATTGAGAAATGATTTTTTAAACTGTTATCAGCACTTTCTGTTCTCTGCTGTCTTAAGATTTTAGTTTTTCATGTGTGTGCTGAACTGTATTTGCCTAAAAATAGCAGTTAATTCAAATCAGTACTTCAAAAAACAAGCAAGAGTAGACTGTGAATGCAGGTAAAGTTTGTGTGCTGTAACTGAGCTTCAATCCTTCCCCCTTCCCTTCCCACAGGTAGGGATCAATGATCCTATTGAACTTTTGAGTCTTGAAATGTGCTACCCTGTGGCTGTGCTTCTCTTGTTTAAATCTTTGAATTCCTGAGCTGTGTTTTTTGAATTTTTCAGTTAAATATGACATGAATTTAATTTTATTTTTTTAGGCTCATTGCTAGACAGCTTGCTAAAATCCATACTATTCATGCACACAATGGATGGATCCCTAAATCTAATTTGTGGCTGAAAATGGGGAAATACTTCTCTCTCATACCCACAGAATTTGCAGATGAGGAAGTAAATAAAAGGTGGGTATTTTGTCATGTTCTTTTCCAGACTTCACATTCCTTCTGCTGGAGTTGTTGTTTATACAATATCATCAGACATTGTATGGTTCAGAAAGCAAATTCCAGCTTAAAAATACTCTTCATGTGACTTTGAAATCATGGATGCCCCTCTTGTTGCATTGTAATTAAAGAATGCTCTAGCAAAGTTGTTTTTCTTTTACATCAAATTCTTCAGAAAACTGAGAAAACATAACTGAAAATGTAGAGGGAAAATGGCTATTTAAGTGCATACTGTGGCTAGACTAAAAATTAGTGTTAATTTGCTCAGTTATAGATACATATAGTACATAATAGTGTTGTGTAATCTTGGAGGAAGTAATGTGAACAAAAAGTGAATGAAATTCATGCAATAATTCTTTTAATCTTTTCACCTTTAAAATGTGTGGGAGTGTATTCATATTCTGCTCCTGATTTTTGGACTACTGTTGTGTTTACAGCACAGATAATCTTCAGAAAGTTATTTTCCAGGGAGGACAGAGAAAAATGTCATAACTTGACTGCTGTTGTGCCTTGGGAAAGAATGCCCTGATTTGGGAGAGGGTCTGTTGAGCTATTTTTAGGAAGAATGTAGAGAAAAATACTTCATTACAAATGCTTGATATGGAACACAGAGTACTAAATGTTAACTCTGTTTCCTTGTACCTGAAAAGATTCTTAAGTGACATTCCAAGTCCTCAAGTTCTTCAGGAGGAGATGGCCTGGATGAAGGAAAGACTGTCAAATTTAGGATCGCCAGTGGTGCTCTGTCACAATGACCTGTTGTGTAAGAATATTATTTACAACAAGAAAAGAGGTAGGTGTTGAACTAAGCAGTGAGTGGCTTTATCTGTGCTGTAATTGCATGTGCTGCATCAGTGGTGTTGTCCTACTCATTTGTGGAGGTGAACTCAGTCTGAGCTTTTAAGACCCTTTAAACTTTTAATGGTAGTGATACCTGTGCAAATACTAAGTTGCTTAATTAGCTAATTTCTCATCTGAATGCTACAGTATAGAGGAAGAAAATCAGTGTTCTTTGCTTTTCTTTAATGAACTCATGAATTTGTTAATCCCCAGCTTGCCTGTATGCCTAGGCTTCAAAGTATGTAACTGAATGTAAATTCTATTCTGGTTTATAAAGCTTTTAGGAAGAAAAGAAAATCGTGCAAGTGTAGAAAATAACATGAAAATTGTCTCCTGTATTGTTTTGATCTGGTTTGTAATTGTGGGGAATACCCTTTCATAGTGAAGTATCTTAATGATATTAACTGCTACATTCAGTAGCTCAGTTTGTTTTCTGCATGAGCCACACAGACATCTTAGAAGATTTCTTTTGTTAATGCATGCTTTGTTTAAACAGTTGTAGGCAGCACACATCTTGGTAAAAATTAATCAGTTTTTTGTTTCTATTACCATATATTTAACTCTTAGTTCGTGTTATTAAGATCTGTGAAAGCTTCCATATGAACCCACAGCTTATTGATTTTAGTGGTTCAGGGTTTGGTTACTGAGTGAATCAATCGGGTATTAAAACAAACAAGGCAAACTTTTGACACTAAAATGGCCATTGTGCAGTAAAAATACACAATTTTCCTCCCATTTCAAATACCTGAGCTCAGCTAAGTGTGACTAATCAGATTACAAGGTTTTATTTTGAAATAAGGATGACTCATTCCTTCTACTGCATATTTTTGTGTCAGTTGAGAAAGATTGTTGGTATGTGAGTTATGTGACTTAACTACTAAAGAAAAAGAAAAACAAAACCAAGCTGGTGCTGGTTCTAATATGAAAATTGGCTGTATGTGCTAACACATTTCTGCATCATATGTGAATTCTGCATCACCATGTGAACTGAGGAAATAAACTCTTTTGGTGATTTGTATGCAAGTTTCCCTCTGAGTAATACTGCTTCGAAGTAGTATTGAGAATTGCTGGTACTTTTAGTTATATATTGCCTATATGTGTATA
The DNA here is from genome assembly GCF_001522545.3 of Parus major. NCBI lineage: Eukaryota > Metazoa > Chordata > Aves > Passeriformes > Paridae > Parus > Parus major. The sequence goes on from NC_031773.1 coordinate 62,262,650, forward strand.
TGCACCCTAACAATGCTGTTAACATAAATTTTAAATTCTATGAAAACCACCAAGCTTGAGTGGTTTTACTGATTTTCAATGATGGACTGTAGTTGTGCTTAAAAAGAGGAAGGGGAGAAAGCATGAAAAGTATACATAAGACTGGACTTGTGGTCTTATACACTTGGAGTTGTGATTCTGTAGTACCAAAAATAAATCTCATTACCATGTGTTTTTATTAGTGCTGAAATTACCTTGAGTTTTAGCATTCCAGAGCAGACCCACTGAGGTAAAAGTAATTTTTGTAGTCACTTTTCAAAGTAGAACAATGCAACAAAAAGAAAAAAAATATGAGGAATTCCTTGAAAAGCTTCACTGTTATGGTCAATAGGCTTGAAGCTCCTAATTGAAAAACAAATGCTGTGTGCTTTTCTTTTTGTAAACAGAGTGGAGGAAAAAGCAATGCCAGTAGTGCATCACTTGTGAGCAATCCTACAAGTGTGTGAGTGGAGACTGGGTGGGGAGGAGGGAGGTGTGTAAAGTACTTAGGCTTCAAGCAAGCTGTAAACAGCTGGGGGAAACACTTGGAAATATGAAGTAAACATATTATTAAACTTGTGTTTAAGTATTGTACATGTACTGTGTTGTAAAATTTGTGCAATCTGGATACAGCAGGGATCATTTTCATAGTAACCAAACCTCCACGCTATCTGTAGAAGGGATGATTGTCATTTGGAAGCTGTTCTTTATAACACACTTTTTACAGAGCATAAATGGGATGCTCAGCTTTAACTGTAAAGAAGCATGTATAACTGGAACTGTGTTTAGCAGAACAAAAGCTTTTCTTGGTATAAAAAAGTAATTTTGGAAGAGCACAAAACATAATATTTTTAAAGATGAGCATTACTAGGAATGGCATCAAATTGTCTGAAGGTAGTTAACAGCTTTGGTGAATGCAATACTCTTGACTGAATTCACTCTTCCATCTAGAAAAGCTTCTGTGTATCCAAAAGACCTTGGTGGCCCTAAAGTGAAAACAAGAGAGAATTGATTTTCTAGATTAACTACCTTATTTTTTCTTTATTCTTCAGTGAAATTTGTGCAAAACTGGTAGTATTGTCTGGCTTTTCAGAAGCTGGTACAAAGACAACCTAGTTTATTTGTTTTAGTGATACTGTATTTATAATTTTGTTTTTGAATGCTTAATTTGCACATTTACTAGTCAGGGGGGTATGTGTGGCTGTGTGTTTGAGCTACAGACTCTCAGGATGTATTAGGACTTGTGTCCAGTGCAGTATGAATAATTATGGCTTGTTCCTGAGCTTTGCCTTAGACTTGTCCTCTGCATTAAATTCACATTAAGTTTTCAGACTTGAAAGAAAAATCACAGTCATGCCACATACTGCTTTTAGGAAAAATCAGTCTCCGGTCGTTATTTATGAGCCTGGAAGAGTGTGTTGAGTGTTAACTTCATTTAATGGAGTTTCACTCATCTGATTTGAATTTGTTCCTGCTGTGGCTGAGAGAACTCTGCCTCTTGCTGTTCTGTTAATGTCCATTCTCAGTCACTCAGGATATGAAAATCTGCAAGTGTTACTTTACATAACTTATAATTATTGCTGTCATCTACCCTTTGAAGGATATAGTTCAGCTCTTCACATTGCTTTTTATTGCAGCTTTGACATCAATAATACTCAAAATATGCTTGAAGCTTGGTACTGCTTATTTATAAACCTTGTGTTCTGATGCTCCTGAATTTGTTTGGGTTTGTTGATTTGGTATTTTTTTTTGTTTTGTTTTGTGTTTTAGCATGACCTGGGAATTTCAAAAAATAGCTGGTATTTTAAGAGTATTCAAATACTTGCTATTCAACATGATCAAGTATCAGAATTTTTTTTCTGCTTCTATGTGTGCTCTTTTTGCATATATGAAAATCAGTTGGCAGGGAGTTGTGTGTAGGTAGATGGATACTTTGGTTCTGTTTACTCCCTCTGACTGCTCAGTGTTTTCTGTGATCTTTGGTAGGAGTCTGTGGGTGCTCGGTGCTTCTGAAGACTGAGGTATTTTTAAGGCTTGTGGTTTTGATCTGAAAGCCTGTTTTGTTTTGCAGAGCTCTTTTGTGTATTTACAGCTAGAATTATCCTTTGGGTGGGTGACCTGTTTGTGAATTTTCAAGTATCTTCCTAGCACAGATCCTTGTCTTTGAAGCTGTTTTCTAGGGGCTCAGTGGCTCACCTGATGAGCAGGATGGGACAGAACTCAGGATACATAATTCAGGTGTAGTAACTACAGCCAAGACTTGGACAGGGGAAGTGTTTTCCCTATTAAACCATTAAAAAGAAAAAGCAGCTAGATAGAGAGGTGTCTTCACCCTCCTACCTGTCAGAACCCTGAGGAGATCTCACAGATGCTTTTGTTGATTACCACTTGATCTATTTAAAAGTGGATTTCTGGGGTATGCAAACACAATGAATTCCATTCTGTATCTTTCTGTGGTTTTGTGGGGTATGTTGCATATTGTCTGTCCTAGGAAATGCCCAGTAAAAAGAAATGTTTCAACTTGAAATGTTCCACACTCTTGACGTGTCTATTCCTGTCAATAGCAGTAACTTCTCCAGAGAGATGGCAGAGCTTGTTTTTAAATTTTTTCATTTCAATAAAGCACAGATGCACTTAGACCAGTGTCTCTTGTTGGGCTGCCTGCTCTCAGGGATATTGATGGATTGTACAATTTGTGGATAGCTTTTAGAAACCTTGAATCAACAGTTTCCTGCTAAACCAGTAATGCAAGCCATAGCTTTTAGAAGTGTATTTCTCATATGAACTGCAGTAAGTCTTAAAAGTAACTTCTAGTACAATGATTATTTAAACAATAACTGCAAACTTCTGCTTTTTCTAAAGCAGGGTAGATGTGTGCATGTGTACATTTAAGTACAGATGTTGCACATTTTTGAAGCAGAAAACTTCAACGTTGTTGCTTTCTTTCTGTTCCACAGGAAGAACTGTGCCTCTTTATTTTGAGCCTTTGTGCAAAAATTAACTTTATAGGTTGAGTTTCACAGTAGTATGAGTCTGAAATGGATCAGCATAAATGCAAAGCTTTTTTTGCTTTGAACTTTTGTCTTATCAAATGGGAGTTTGCCAAGTTTTCTCCGTCTGCTAGCCAAGGGCTGGGTATGCCCTTGTTCCTGCTTTGTGAGGACAGCTCCTAGTAACAGCCCCAGCATCTTTTTGTTAGCTTCAATTTTGGCTTGTATGTAATATTCTTTATATCTGGAAGCAAGTTTTTTAAATGTTATCTGTAATTAAAAATTCGTGGTGGCACATAGGGATGTTTTAGGTGAAATCTGCACGTGAAAAATTTAAAGTATTTTATGTATGTATTTTACGAGCAGACTTGGTGTGTTTGGATTTTATGTGAGGAAGAAAGAAAAACTTCTCTTAGTACAAGCAATAGTACTTGTTTTGGGGGGCAGAGGGGGTTCAGGAGGTCAGTTGTTTAGCAGAATGTTGGACAGGCTTGGGATTTTAGCTGGTTTGTAACTTTAGAGGTGTCTGTTTTGAAAAGCAGTGCAGGAGAACCATGGGGAAGAGCTAGCCTGTGAATCTGCCAGTCACACAGCAGCAGAAGTTCAATTGTGACAATAATATCTTGCCTGCAGCTGCTGTAAGATTTGCTGCTTCAAAGCTCTAGGGAACTTCAATTTTTCCACTGCCAACAGAATTTCCTGGAAGGAGCTTGCCACTTTGCAGGGCTGTTGGTTTGTTAGAAGATTTAACATCATAACCTTGATAAACAAGCCTCTCTTTCAGTGAAAGTAAGGGTGAACTCAGACGTGGAGGATTTGTGACTATGTGAATTATATTTGTGTTGTAGAGTTTAATTTCTGTTTTAAGTGCTTAGACAAAGATTTGTCCATCTGGAAAGCATAATTGTGTTAGTAGTTCAAGAATGGCAAAGATGAATTGCATAGAAAAGAACAATTCTAAAAAGCTTCTTCTGTGTGAACTTGGTCAGGACATAGGTGAAACTATTTTATTTGAGATGTGCAATATCCTTAAATCTTAAGGAGGCAGTGCAGTAGGCACTTAAAATCCTTAGTCTAGGAAATACATACATAATGTACTTAATTTTAATATTGTTCTTGATTTTCTTTTTAGCTTAGAGTTTTGAGTCAAAAGATTTTTCTCATTATAATAGAATGAATGTTTTTTGTTAATTAAATAATGCAGATAGTAATAAAAAAAGAGAAGAGTGTAGGATATAAACCATTCCTGGATGTGTTTAAAAAAGACTGAGTGTGGCACTTGGTGCCATGGAGTAGTTGAGGTGTTAGGGCTGGGTTGGTCTCAGTCTTGGAGGTCTCTTCCAACCCAGTCATTCTGTGAGGGAGAAGGGTGCAATGGTGAAAACCATATGTTAACCCATTGCTTCATTTTCTGATTGTTTAGTAATTTTGCTGGTTTCCCTTAAAATACAAGAGTTTTGATTTTATCTAATATATCTAGTTTAGATTTTGACTCTTTTATGTGCTGTAGACTTTCTTGAGCAGCTTCAATGCATTTTCCCCAGCTTCACTGCAGGTAAATGTAATTTAGAAACATTTTGGGCTGTGTTTTGCTGCTTTATCAGCCCTTGTTGACACAATACTACATAGTTTGATGGCTTTGTGGGCACTATGATTGTCTGATGGTTTCTTGAGACTAGTTGAATCCAGCTTAAAAAAGCAACAATTAAGAATAATCTTACTTTGTATCAGCATGTTGCAATGTGTTAGTCTACTGTGGCTGCACATATGTGTGAGAATAACAGGATATATAAATAACAGGACTGTTATTTTTTAAGTCAGGGGGAAATGGATCTGCTATTTCTACATAAAGTTTAAATAAAGAATATGCTACTGTGCTTCTCATTTTGAGAGTAAGGGAGGCCCTCATGTGGTAGAAATTAAAATTGATATTCTCCTACTTGGACTTGAAGCAGAGAGAATTGGAAGCTCTAAATTTAAGAGATTTCCTGAATTAATATTTACCCTTAAATATGACATATCCTAGAAGTCCCAGCCTTCCCCTGAAATGTCTGTGCGCACACAGCTGGGTACAAGGTGGGTTTGTGGTTTGTTTTCCCCAGAAATCTTCAAAGGACACCAAAATATTAGGGCTGTGACTTGATTTGATCTGGACTCTAATGTTGCTGCTGTTGTCTCATCACAGGTGATGTGCAGTTCATAGACTATGAGTACTCTGGGTACAACTACCTGGCTTACGACATTGGAAATCACTTCAATGAATTTGCAGGTAAGATTTGGGTTTCTGAGGTAAAAGTTGTCTGGTTTTACTAGAAACTCCAACAAACTCATTCTTGTGCATTCTCCTTTTTTGTTTGTATATCTAGTTACATTCTTACAGCTGTCAGCTCATGGTACCAGAATGTGTTGATATTTTACAGGCCAGTTATGCCCTTCCTTTGCAGTTCTTCTAACCCAGAAATGGAAACATCATGTCCTAAGTTCTGATGGAATTAGACAAGTTCAGAACACACAGCTTTCACCCTGTCCTTCTGTGAAGTGTCACAGAAACAGAGACAGCCCACTGTAGTGAAATACTGTGGGTATCACACTAGAGGTGTAGGTAGTGACAGTATTCTGTGTGATTCCACAGTGCCAAATGGCAGGATTGTGTGGTTTTTGGTGGTTTTGAATGTGTGCACGAAGTACTTGACCTGTCCTGAAGTAAGAAGTAAAGGCTAAGACTACGTCATAAGAAAAATGTGGGATTTTAGGTATAAGGTGTTTTTAGAAGAATTTATTAACTAGTTCAATTTTTTTTACAGTGAATGCCTGTTTCACTTACTCCATAAGGGAGAAATAACCTCAAGTGTGTGCTGTAATATTTCAGAGCATGGCCAGCAGGGAAAACCTACATAATGATTAGAGCAGATGGAAAGCACACTGTGGTGAAATGAAGAGCCTTAATCTACCAGTTGCTTCACAAACAATGTTAGGTTTAGATAACTTATATATATATTTATCAGGTGTGTATTTGGTAATTTGAGTTCTATAATTGGTAATTTAAACATTTGGAAAGTAAGCTAAATTATTTTACAAAATTGTATTTGAAACCTTGATTTTTCATTTTATGCTTCTGAAATCTACATCAGTAAGAGGAATACATACAGAAATACATTTTTTTTTCGCTTATGAAGAACAGTTGTGCTTCAGTTTTATTCTCTATCTAGTAGAAATGAGAATTATTTTTAAAATCTAAATTTATGTGGCTCTAACACACAAACACATTTAGGTGCTAGAAGATTGCAATGTTCATAATATAAGAATTAATGAGAATCCCTAAATTTACTGCGAGTGATAATGGAAGTGAACTGTAATCTGGGTTTGGGGATCCTAGGAGATTCCCTCTAGCCTGTGACTAAGCACCTCCAATATAGGAAGAAAAATAGGATAAAAATTGATTATGGGCTCCTAATTCTGCCAATGCCCTATGCAGGAGAGAGGCAGACTCATCTTAAATTTTTCTTAAAAAAACTTAGTGATAACTGGATATACATCTGGATTTGGTTTGGGATATTGTGGCATACAAGGCTTTTTTCCTACAAAATATGTAATAGTTCATCTGTTTGTGAGGTTTTTTGTTTCATAAAGCAAATACTTTTTTTTAAAGCTTTTTCTCAAAGCCCAAGGTGTTGAATCCCAACATACAGGCAGGTTCTATCTGGCTGAAACAAATTTGTAATGTGGAACACACTGATTTGCATGTGGGAAATTCTTGGTAACATGTAATTTATAAGGTCAGGTCAAAGTAACAATGTAGTTATTTGTCCATGTCAATTTGTGTATTGGGTTGGGAAGGAGTACAGTAATGGACTACTAATGGTAGTACTAAAGGGTTTCTAATGGTCTTTTTGTGCAACTTAAGGTCCTAACAGTATTCTTTTCTTTTTCCTAGGAGTAAATGAGGTAGACTACAGCCTTTATCCCAACAGAAAATTACAGGAGCAATGGCTGAGATCTTACCTTGAGGCCTACAAAGAATATAAAGGATTTGGCACAGAAGTCAGTGAAAAAGAAGTTGAAGTTCTGTATGTCCAAGTCAATCAGTTTGCACTGGTGAGTAACAAACACCTGATTAAAATATTTTAAATGATGCAGAGAAACCTTATACTCTTTGAACAAATGTTGTTGCTATTTTCTTGATTTTGATGTGGCATGTAGAGAAAACTTCCATAAGAAATAAAACTTGGATGTTCCATGGAAACTTGCTTCCCTGTTTCATATTAAATATTACCTGTAGAATATTCCTACTGAAGGAGGCACTGCACATCCAGAAAACAAGGAGATGAGCTTTGAGTGAGGATTTCTGTTGGCTGTTTATTGCTCTGGCAAGTTTAATTTGGCCACAGCTTATGGTGGCTCTTAGCTGAACTTTTGCTTGTAATAGTAAGAAGACAGAAGAACAAGATAGTGCTTCATGAAGATTTATAAACTTTAAAACCCTTTTTAAAAATAAAGACTATAGCATTTTCTTAAACTAGGATATTTTGATTTTATTTATTTTTTTCTATAGCAGATAAATAGGTGACTCTAGAGTCTCTGATCTTGTTTTGCACAGATAATGTGACAGGAAATGTTGCAGCTCACGTGCTTGTATTTTTTTTCTTCTGAAGACTAACATTCCCAGCTATTTGTAGGAGGAATAAGGTAGCCACTTTGGCTTTTTTAGTCCTCTTTCCTACTAATTCAAGCACGCCTCTGTTACTGTAATACCCTCAGTTTTCTGACAAAAGCTACTATTTGCAGTGAGGAAGTATAGTTAACAGGAAGATGATTACTAAACAAGCTTTAAAAACAACAGCCTGTGTGCTGCTATGCTTTTAAAATGTTAGTTGTTACTGTTAAAATCAGCTGTCCCATTCATTTAGGGAAGGTAGAGCTGCAATTAGGCAGGCTGCTGGTCTGTTTGAAAATATACAGCACTGTTTTGTCAGTTTTAAACAATGGTCATAGTAATGTTTGAGAAGATGGAGTTGTGTTTAGGGAGCAGGTCAGGACTTGCCCATACACTCCCCATGGTGCACAAACACCGAGGGACTCTTGTGTCAGTTCATGTGGGAACCTCTGTTAAGGGAAAACGACGTGGAGTTAATGGACGTTGATGTAAAATGATGAACTGCAACTCTCTGGCAGAGTTATCTGAACTAGAGGCACAAGAATCACATGGACACAGATTAGTTGCTGTTTTGAGGTGTTTTCAGGTATGTCCATGGATGTCTACTAAATTCCTGGTCAAGTGTTACATGCAAGCTTCAGGAAGACATTTAATTGATTAATATGAGCAATGATTTGCTGAAGTTCAAAGTCTGTCATTCATAACCTGGATGTCCAGAAATGTCTTCCACAAAGACAGTGTCAAGCTTATGTCCATTATATGTTCAATTTGAAATATAGTAACAGTCCTATCATTAATATAATTCATACTTTCAATCTGAAAGTGAACAGAGGCCTCCAGGCTACTTCTCTGGACTCCTAATGGAAATAAGTCTGGAACAGATGAGAAATTTGTGTAAATGCTGATGAATTAGAGGTTTTCCTAAAGCATTACATATCTTTGTCCAACTCAGGAGTGAAAGTGAGTGTAATTATAGAGGTCTAAGGGTAAAATCAAAAATTCAGAAGGAATTTCCTGTTTGCACTTGAGTTCAATATATATGGAGTAATGCAAATTTAATTAGCAGCACTAGAGGTGGTAGTTACATATCTGTGCATTTTTTTAGCATGGTGTACATAGTCATACAACAATCTACTTAATAAGTGACAAAGTTTATAAATGCAATATTGTTTCTCTTGAAAATGACAGATGGGGAGTTAGACTCCAGTGGATTTTTTCATCTACTTGTAATTTATTCTATAATACTGCTTATAAATCTCTTTGGTAAAGAGAGATCAAGTAAGTGCAAGAAGACTGGGTTTTGGGTGTTCTCTTAGGGCTAAAGTTTTGTGTCTGTGAGAATAGGTTTATGTGTTAGGTTTAAGATAAGGTTAATTTTTTGCTGCTGAATTTTTTTCTTTCAGGCTTCACACTTCTTTTGGGGATTGTGGGCTTTAATTCAAGCCAAATATTCCACCATTGATTTTGATTTTCTTGGGTAAGTCTGCTTGCTATGTACAATCATGGAATACTAGAGGGTGGAAAGGGGTTTGTGGGGCCATTTAGTCCAACACCCCAGCTATCAGAAACTGAGATCTGAGCAACACACCTGACCTCTGTGATCATACAATAAAACTCTACATTTTTAAGGAAAAACAAGGCAGTAAAAGCTGTCTGTGTTTTTGTTGCTGAAAGTTCTCTAAATTGTGTCCCTGGGTTAAAATGCATGGTTTACAAGGCAAAGAACATAATGTTTTTGGGTATTAAGTGTTTCTTGCTGGGGTGACAAAGGTGTAAAAGCCAAGGTGAGGTGTGCTGTAAGATGCAAGACCTGTGTTTCCAACAATAAGAATCAAAGATATAGTACAAAAGAGCTGGATTACTTATTGCATGGAGTGTTGATCCTGGAAGTTGCTATTCTTGTTTTAAAGAGTCTTTGTGCCACCAATGAATGTTAAGTTCTGTTTTGGGTATATACCTGTGTCTTTGGCCTTTTTAAAATGGTCGTTCATGGCAACAAGCAGAGGAATTAATTTTTCCACTGGAGAAGATTGAACAAGGTGATAAAATTCATCATTTTACCTGGAAAAAGGTCCCAGTTCAGAATTTTTTGCACTGACTAGTCCAGTTTACTGAGCTTAATTATGTCAGTTTTGTGATTAAGACCGATGTGGATTCCTAATTATCTCAGGCCGCAGTACCTGGCAGTCACCACAAGATGGAGTGAAAACACCAGAGATAAACCCCAAAAACTTGTCACCTTTGGCACATTTGTTTTTATTATCAAGATCAAATTTCTGTGGTACTGTAGTCCATAAAGAACAACTAAACACTAAACCACTACCTTTGATAATCCTGGAGCAGCATCTCTTTTGCAAACTGGGATTGGGGGATGGTGGAGAAATATGGTAATATCATTGCTCTGTTCTTAATTTCTTGCCTTGGCAGCTGCTAAGAGTCAGTTTTGGGAACAGGGTGCTGGGGTCAGTGGAATTTTGTCTAGTCCTACTTTAGCATGGCTGTTGTCATGTGAAGAGTTAGCTGTTCCTAACCTGGAATGTGTCTCTCCCTTTGACCAGGTATGCAATTGTTCGGTTTAACCAGTATTTCAAAATGAAACTGGAGGTCATGTCGTTAACTCTTCCTGAGTAATGAAGAGGAGGACTCTTACCAAGTGGATAGACAACCCCTGAATCTTTTCTGAGAACAGATACTGGAAAAAAGCTAAACATTTGTTGAAGTGCTGTAATGCTCACTTGGTGGTTCTTGCTTTATAAATAATGCCTCTAGACAGTCCTTCAATGTTAAATTTATTATGAAGAACATACGTACTGCTGTTGATATAAAACAGATTAGAAACTTGCTAAATCTATAAAAAGTTGTAGAAATGGCAATTTAATCCTTCTTTGTAATTTAACATATGTTGTATGTGAATTATTTATTATACGTTTAACATGATTCTGTTGCTGCTTTCATCAGTTTTTGTTAAAGTTGGGTGCAGACAGTGAAGTTGTTCCAAAGGATTCATTTAACAACTTATTTTATTGAAGTTGCTTAGCTTATGCTAAAGAAGACATGTCAGAGAATTCTTCTTTTAGAGGCCTACGAGCAAAAGGAGTGACAATAGACTTGTGAGATCTCTAGTGTGGTATAGCTAGGGAGAAGGGTTAGGATGATCTTTATTTCCTCCCTCCCTTTTTTTTTTTTTTAAAGGTAGCTTTCCATATGGTGGTACTTTTCTTTTGCACAAGAATCAAGCATCTTTTTGAAATTATAAATAACATTTTGTTCTTTTTTTCTTTCTTTTTTTTTTTTTTGCTTATTGAGCTGTAGAAATGTTCAAGCTCTGTGACCACAAGATTCTCTGAGGATATTGTACCAATCACTGGTGTTAGATGGACAACCTTCCATCTTTAACTTCCATTGGAAAGCTGCTTGTTTATTAAGTGCACTCTTAAAATCAAAAGACCACTATTCCAAACCTCTCTTCCTTTTTGAAACTTGATTCTAGATTTGAACACTATTCTGGTGTCTGTATCTGTTGTGCTCCAGTGGCAGAATGGACTGTTGGACTGGAGATAGGAGAGCAGAGATCCTGTTGCACTGGGGAGCAAGACACAGGTTTACAGTTCCTGTATGGATGACAACTTTCTGCTTTGTCATCTTCTAACCTTGGACTCTTAAGTCTTAAATGCCTGGTCCTGTAGTTGTGCAGATTCTGGTATGTCTGGTGGTCCTTTTGTTTTTTTTTTTCCTGTCAGCAAATTGTTTTCCAAAGCCTCCAGTTTGAAGGACAGTAAGGAAAAGTGTATGACTTGAGCAGTGAGGCTTTGATCATCACACACACTTTATTTCTTAAGGGTATTATACCAAGAATGGTCTGGATTACAAAATATTAACTGAAAAGAAAATGTTTACCTAATGGAACAATTCATAAGTTTGTGTGGAAAAGAGGCTTTAACTCTGAAAGGGAGGGTGGGATTGGGGGACAGGAGGTGGGAAGGAACCCATAGCAGAAAACTCAAGCCCAGCAATTGCAGTTTGGGGCTAGGCAGGCATGGACTTGACTCTCATGATACTCTGAAAAACTTTGCACTTTGGTCACATAAGTGCCCACATGTACAAAGTCTGTGCATGTGCATGAACACATGCAAACACAAACTTAGGTGGGGAGTCTGTTGTACAGACTCCAGCAAAGATATTTATTCAAAATTGCTTTAAGGCACATGGCAGTGTGGGTATGTGTGTATAGTACATATACACATACATACATATGTGCTTTTCAAAAGCTTGGAGTGATTCAGGACAAAGAAAATTCATGTGAATGAAAAATCTTCACCAATAAAGACCATTTCCAATGGTATTCTGTTGTTTTACAAAAGCACAGTTTAGGGTTTGTTTTTCCTCTTGTTTGTATTAATCTCTGAATGTTTCCATTTTTTTTTTTTTTTTTATTCAGTCAAAACCTTAAAAATCTTTATACAAATGGGAGAACTGGGAATTTTTTTCTAACTTGAAATGAGGTAACCATTTTCATTATCTGGAGGCTACAATACTGGACAAACTCTCTTTGATTGGAAACAAATAGGTAAAATAGACATTTATAATTTACTTTGTAGCAGTTATCAAGGATGTTGCTAGAGCTCACGAAGGCACTGAAGACCTTAATCTTCTGTACTTTCTCCCTATGGACTTCATTGACATTTGATGAATGCTGTCTTGTATTTCCTTTAAGTTCAGCAAGATGTCCTTGGAACTAAGATTGCTAAAGGTTTTTGAACTCTGTTACTATTTTCTTCCAAGCAGTGGCTTTATTTCTGATAGTGTTGCTTTGTATTTATGAAATATTTTGAAAGAAGGCTGTGAAGTTCATTTGGTCTTGGGAAATCCAACACTTGACAGATCCTAAGTTTCCCAATGGCTGGCAAAACACATTCCCCTTTCAGGTACCAGTACTACTTAGGTTTGGAGTTACTGTAATTTTTGTCAGTAGTATTTTTGTTTGTATAGCTCAAGTAGCAATAACTGCAGGAATGGAAGTTTGCTTCCGCAGAACCAAAGTTTTTCCTGAGTGCAGCTCAATCTCATCCTTGTGGAGTGAATCCTGTAAAAGCACTTTGAAGCAGGTAGCAAATAGTCCAAGCTTTTCCTGAGCCACTTTGAAGGAGCACAAGGACTGTCACAGGTTACAGTGGTTGACTTTGCAGTACTGGTCAAGGCTTTAAGTTTGCACGTTGGAATTCCCTTCAGACACTTCAACACTGCTCTGCATCAGCTTTCTCTCAGGAGAAGTGCAGGTTAAATCCATTTGTGATCAGCTCTGAGGAAATACTGTAAAACATCTCCCAAAATGAAATGCCAGTTACCTTGAGCCTTGTTCCACATCTGTTTGAGCCAGTAGCACTCGGATATCCTCGTTTCCTGAGGAATATCTACAGATGCATTAAGTTGGAAGTAGTAATTTGCATTGCAGATGATAAGGTAGCTTGAAACTGTGAATACAGGACATTCTGAATGTAAGTTAGGTACTAGAGAACATGTACTTGTTTCACGTAATTTATCTCGGTCTCTGTAATAGCAACATGAAGATAATTGAAGTAGGACAAAAAAAAAATGACTGGGCTCTAGGAACATCCTGTAGTAGTTTTGACTGTGACTTGCCAAGAAGATACTCTGTTGCCTTTGTTAAGTTAAGGGCATGAATGCCAAAATTAATAATTCTTGCTGTAGTTAAAGCTATATTGTAAATATAAAGAGGATTATTAATCTGGGCTTTCTTGCAGAAATAGCATCAAGTCAATAGACTGTAGTGGCCTGGTTGCTTTTGTAAAGCAGAATAGTGTGATTTTTTTTCCTTCTCATTTCTGCAGTCAGATCTGGCTAATCCAGGCCTAATTTCTTAGGTCATCCAAGCACTAAAGGTTTTTGAATGGTCAGTAGTCTCCTTTCACATAATTTTAAATGCCTTCATTGATATTTGCTGATTTACTTTTTAAAAGGACATATAAAATTTGCATTAACCAGGTCTGACTGTACATGTATATACAACAGTGTAAATAACCATTTGTAAATTAATGTGAATTGTACTCTATCTTGCGTTTATGTGTATGGCATTGTATTCTCTCCTATTTTGTAGAAATCTTGATGTAAAGAAGAAATCTAACTCTGTGTGCAGACTTCTTTTGTTAAATTGATTTATAACGGAGCATAATACTTTCATGTTAAGATATCTGTTTATAGCCTTGGACACCCAGTGTCTTTTTTCCTCATTAGCTTTTTTGAAATCTTGCTCTTGGGAATGATTCTGGGAATAAAGAGATTTATACAGTACTTACATTAAGAGAAAATCTGTTCTAATAATAGGGCAAACCATGTGTCAGAGGTATATGCAGTTACCAGTGGGATAGGGAAACCTGTTAAAACTTCATTTAAACTTCCAAAAACATTTCCTATGCGTTCTTGAATGCTGTTGACTTCTAAACTAAGGGTGTTGGGTTGAAGCACTCCTGAAGTGTGTGTTCCCATAGGGACACTGATTGAGGTAGCTGTGAGAGGAGTCCCTCAAATGTTTTTGGTGGATATAGCCTTCTAATAGGATTAGTTGCTAACTTTTAAGTGCTTATATTGAGTGCCCAAATCACTCATACAGTTCTGTCAGTTAATTTACTTCAACATTAGAACTATTGGTACTCAGAGTATTTAAAACTTATAGTGGACATATTTTCCCTGTGTGTGATTCCCTCCCCCTCCTCCTTGTGCCCACAACCCTACTTCTTTTAGCATAAACATGAATATAAAATCTTCCTTTCCATACTTGGCTTATCACTGTTTCTATTTGGACTAAAATTACGTTCTGCTTTGTCAGTACATGACTTCTCAATAGATCTTTTTTTGTGTAAAAAGTCCCTTTCTGAAGAGGCTTTTAACCTTGCAAACACAGACGAAGGTTAGTTTTTTCCCTGGCTGTATTTCATCACTGTTGCCTTTCGTTGTCTGTCATGAACTCCATTGTGTCTTTCAAGCTGTTAGTTTATTCTTCTCACTGGTGTGTTTAATACCTCGGCTGGAAAATTCTGGTTTGCAAATCTTATTCTCCATCTGACAAATTGATCTTGATGCAGTTTGTACAACCTCTCAGCCTTACCTGTGGTGACACTTGAGGTTACAAAGGTCCTGGGAAGTGAGTTTATCCAAGAAGTACTAGTCAAGAGGAGGGATGGGCTTGGTAAATGTAAGTAAAAGGAAATCACTCACTTGGAAGCTCAAGTTTTTTGCTATAGCAAGGTATTGAATATGCTTGTTTACTTTCATGGTTTAAGGACAAAAGCAAATTATAAAGTTTGTTTCAGAATGTTCAGATTTTTTTAAAGCCTTTGGTAGGTAACAGAAGCTTACAAATACTCTTTTGTTACTCATACCAAAAGAAATCTTAAAACTGGTTAACTTTTTGATTAAATAAAACATTGGTCTAAACTGCAGTGACACTATAATCTCTCGGTTGGGGCAGTCCTTGTAGTTAGCAGAGCAGGTTGACCACGTCTCATGTGTCTGTTCTAGGTGGTTGTGTGTTCCTTGTTTTCATGTTTTTTGTTATTTTCTCTGTTCTAAGACAGCTAAACTGCTGCACTTGGCAACTCTCTACTGTCATCTTCCACACCAAGCAGGTTGCACTCACAGTAGTGGAGCAGAAAGCATTTTTTCAAACCCTAAGGGAAATACAAGGCCGATGTGGAGCAGTCTTGCTGACAATTTTCCCTCCCTCTTTATGACTGTGAGTGACAAACTGATTTGTTTTCAATAGCTGTGAAAGATAGGAAAGACCTTTGAGCTTGTGCAAGGTAGATGTTTTGTTAGCCAAACACAAGATCTTTAGGAAAGGGGCTCTCTCAACAGTGAGATATCACACCTTTCCAGATGGAACGTGTTGGATTAAACCAGACTTTGAGGCTTAGAGACCTTCAGTGGGAAGGAAAATGTGTAAAAGGTTTGCACAGGCTGGTAGTAAGGAGGTGCTCCATCCAAGTGAAGTGCTGAGACCCTGGAAAAGTTTGATTTTGTTTTTTTTTTTTTTAATTTTTTCTTTTAAAGTGACTTTTACAGTTGGTTTGACCTGTAGAGGTTGTGTAATTCGGAAACCAGTCAACCTGCAGAGAGTGGGAAGAGACTGTTCAAAAAAATCATTTATTAAAAAGGAAGCACCTTTGTAGCTGATTAGTTTGCAATACATTGTGTTTTGGGTCTTTCTGTGTATTTAATAGTGTGGATGGTGCTCTGGACTGAATTCTTTCATAAAGGGTTTTATTACTATTGGGAAATGTCAGAAAACTGGTGGCCAGGCTTCACCAGATGACTAAATTTTTGGTTCAATGTTTCATACTGTTTCTGCAGCCTTCTAAAGTTGTCAAGCTGTTATCATAGTTTCCCAGTGGTGTAGAATTTAGTTTATGGACTTCCCAAATATCTTTGATTTGATGTTTAGAGAGAGAGGACACAGAGGGAAACTTCATGGAAATAAAAGGGAAAGGAAAATAAGTTACTTGAAGTCTAGGAAGCAGACTTTGACACTAAATGCTGAAATAATTTCAGATCCTGCACCAGCCTATTTCTGTGGCATTGCAACAAAAATATGTGTTTTTCCTCTATTAAGTGAATTTGCGTTTTTTTCCCATGTAGACTACTGTGCAAAATATGAGATGAAGGAGACCTTGGAAGAGAAACATGAAAAATATAAAACAGATAAAATATAGCATGATCTGGAGAAGAAGTATATGCTTCTAAATTTTTGGTAGTAGTAATTCTTAAGTGTTATCAGAAAATAAGTGTCCAGTCTTCAGTGTGTGAAAGTTATTTTTTTTGTAGCAAGTTTCCATTTGCCATTTTGTATCACACTGTAGTAGTTGATGCTGCTGTTTCATACTCAAGTGCTTTGGATAGTCTCAGCACAGAGAATGTATCCAATCTTTCTAAGGTGTGACTTCAAGTTTTGGTTCTAAGCCTCTTCACTAAAACCTCTTGAACACTTGCAGACACAGGGCCACAGCGTATTTGGAATATATTCCATTTTGTGTCATTTTCTTTGTTACTGCGGATTTTTTCAGTGTTTTTTCAAACACAAGTCCACCTGTGAGTAAACTAAGCTCAATTTATAAAAGAGCCTTTGTCATCTTCTAGCACCATCATTCCCCAAAAGAGTCCCTATGCCTCTTGTATGTTGTGGTATTTAGGTGCATCATTTATTCATTGGAGTGAATTGTATTTCTTTTGAGCTAAATGTGATTGAAACTATTCTAAGGCCTTCTACCACTGATTAAATGAAGTAATGTACCTTTCAAAGAGATTTATATTGTGTAAATAATTTCAAACTGCAACAATAAAGTTGGTTTCTAATGGCGCTGTTAGTATATATTGTGATGATTTTGCTTTCCCCAGGTTTGAAAACTCATGATACAGAATAGTCAAGAGCTCCTCAAAGGTTTTGGCTTATGTCCAAGTGCATACCTCTCTATGGGATTGACAATGCAGCTAAAAATAAATATTTTCAGCCAGAATTTGGCTTTCACAGAGTTAACTGTTAACCATTTTGCATATTAGATAGGCTTGGTCATTATCTGCTGAAATTTAATGTAGGAGATAAGAATTAGATGGAACACGGCTGTCAGGAGCGATTGCTGCCATTGGAAAGCATGCAAAGATAGGGCTGCACTGAAGTTTAGTTTAGTTTAAAACAGCTTCAGAAGTGCTGTTTTAACTCTGGGGGACCATTTTGTAGGCTGATCCATGATGCTGAAAATAAGCCCTGCATCCAGTGCCAGTGGCACTTGCTTGTGGATCTGCTGCAATGTGTTCAAGGCCAGATTGGATTGGGCTCTGAGCAACCTTGGGTAGTAGAAGGTGCTCCTGCCTATGGCAGGGAGCTGGAATTGGATGAACTTTTAGGATTCCTTCAAACCATTCTATGATTTCAATTTAATAGAGAACACTCAGACTATGACTGGGTTTCTATCCCTACTGAATTGCTGCTTAGAGCCGAGAGATGGTGTTTCTGTGGCATCCACTGCTCAAATCCTCGAAGATCCACAGGGAGGGCTAAGCTGTGGCTAATCATTGTTCACTCTTGTAGTTGCAGTGGAAAGGAGATCTGTGCTGATGAATTAATCCAAGGTAACCTGGAATCTCTTTTCTTCTCTATGTAAAAATCCTTCACAGCTTGGCTGGAAAATTCAGACTGAGATGGAAGTTGTCCATGGGAAGTAATGAAGAGGTTTTTTGAGGCCACCCCAGAAAATATGGTCCTGAATAAGTCATTAATTCTGCTTTAGATAAAGAACAAAATAGAGACACAAAGTAGAAGGGAAAACAATGGCATGTGTAGTGGATTCCAATGCTTAGCATATTTAAATGTCCACTTTATAAAGTGTGTGCTCCTAGGAGTCTTCCTGAGTGATTTAACCTTAGCAGCAATACAAAGCTGATTGGTGTTATTTAGTGTATATATATAGGATTCTAGGGTTATATATTTAACATGTATACATATTGTTATAGGTAACAATAATTATATCTATATATGTTTCCTTCCCATTCCTTGTTAATATTCCCTGCAACCAATTGGCAGGTTACCATCATCCCGGTCTCTTGCTCTGCTGTTTAGAATGAAGTTGCTCATCTGGATCTTTAGGAGTGTGAAAGGATCAGTATATAAAATTGTTGAAGAGGTAGTACTTGCCTGAGAGGCCAAAGGTGATGTCTACTTGAAACTGTTTTCTGGCTGACCAGGTATTCTGCCAATTGCTGGGTCAAATTAAAGGACACAGACACCAGTGGAAAGAATGGTCTTATTTTACTGTGAATATTAAGGCAGCACAAAAGTAAAATGATACATCCAATAAATCTACACACTTGGCTTTAGCATCAAGCAAAAGTAGGAAAGGAAAAACACCTAAACATTACTATACAAGAGAAAGGATAGTGACTGAGAAAGATGCATCACCAATTGCCTAAATACGTCACCATCATCCAGAGTCACTGGGGAGCCCTGTTTCACAGGGAGGACTTGGAGAACACTTCCCAGCAATTGGGAAAATCCTACACAGTGCTTCCATCCACAGGTGAGGTCTCCAAATTCACCCCAAAAGGGGGTCCAGCTTTTATAGGCCCAAATCAGCAAGTCAAAGTGACTTGAGTGTATTTTTAGCACAGTCTGATGGCACACTTCCTGACCAGCCAGGACCAGGGTTTGGCCAGAACCCATGCCTTGGCTGGGAGGGTTTTCCCCACAAATAGATCTATTCATGCCCGGTGAGAAAGTTTTTTAAAATGATACATGACTTGCAGATAATTACACAAGGTTATACAGAGCTAGCATAAGCGTCTTTGTAATCTATTTTTAGCTAAATAATACTGGTAGTGTTAGTCACACACTACCCAGGATTCATCTTGTAAATCAAGTCTGGCTGAGACCTGCTGCTCAGGCCTCAGCACATCCCCAGGGCAAGTTAGAAGCATGGCTTTTACTTTTCATCCTCCTTTTCTGTGGATACCTTCTTTTTCCCTGTGCTCTGGGAAATAAAGCAGGATGACAGACTCCAGCACCTACCCGCAGGTGGCAATGGAGCTGCAGGCTGTGCCTCATTGTTGGAGAAGCTTTTTCAAGACAGCTCTTTTCTGTAGTGCAGCATGTCATACATTGAGTTAAACAGGAAAAAGGGTATTCTTTTATCTCTCAATGAGTTGCAGCCAAGATCTGTAATTGCCTTGCTCTTAATGTTGCATAACTGTTAGCAAGACTCAAGCCAAGCATTAATGAATTTCCTCAGAACTTCATTTTTTAATGAGCATCATTAATCATTAGTCATGCATGCTACAACCTACACTTTTCTAAAGTGGGGCTTTGCCAGTCCTGTTACACTATAAAAACAGCAGCATGTCCTCCCCAGATTTTCAGTGAAGTATCAAGAAAAGACTGTGGAGAGAGTGAGACACAAAAAAATAATAATTATTTGACCTTTTAAATACTTAAGATACTCTCTGAAAGTTGGGCTGAAGCTTCAGCTTGTGAGCAGCTGCTGCTCCACTTTTCTCTGGGCTGTGGTGACAATGTGAGAACTCTGAAGTTGCTCTAAGCCCCAGTGGCTCTGCACATGGATTAATTGGGCTCCCTTGTTTTGTTACAAAATTCAGTGAATCTTTGAAGGTAAAACTTGAAAATAAGTTTGAAGAAAGGTGTCTAGAGGTCTACTGGCTGCTCTTTACTCTTCTGGATTGTGCAACAGGTTGTATTTAAAAGCTACAGAAGAAGCAGTGGGTTCCTGGCTGTCCCAGCATACTTACCTAGATTTAGCAATTCCAGTAACAAGCAAGGGGCAGTGTTTTGTCTGCACCAAACTGTCTTGCAGCTCCTTCATGCTTCTTCTGCATAAAACAGAGCTAACTTAATTCACCCACCTCTGCAAGTTAAGCTGTCATGAAGGTGCCAGACTGGCAGAGCTATACAGAAACAAAAGCTTTTTCTTGGTGTGTCCTACAGACACGCAATGATTCCCTACTCCTCCCAGTCAGCCAGCGGCAGGACAAGAGCAAATGGCCTCAAGCTGCACCAGGACAGATTCAGGCTGGAAATCAAGAGGAAATTCTTCACCAAAAGGGCTGTCAAGCAGCAGAATGGGCTGCCAAGGGAAGTGGTGGAATCATCATCCATGGAAGTGCTCAAGAAATGACTCTACATGGCACGGTTTAGTTGAGAAGGTGATGCTGGATTCCATGATCTTGGAGGTCTTTTCCCACCTTAATTGTTATGTGATTCTAAGTCTGACCCAAAAGGTGCAGTCTCCCACTGCAGCTGCTGACTAGAAGCAAGATTTCAGAATCAGATTAAGCCAAAGAAAACTAATGAAATTTTGTCTAATAATTCTGCACAAGGAAAAGCTCTTTTTTGTATCTTATGCACTATACCAAGAAAATGTTTTACCCTGATCTTGACCTATGTGAATACTAATGTTTATGGTTAAAACAGAGGAGTTGTCTGAGGTAGTGTTGTATAGGGGGAAGAGTAAAATCATGGACAGAATCACAGGTTGGAAAAGACCTCCAAGGTTACTGAGTTCAAACTTTGACCAAACACCACCTTGTCAACTAAACTAGAGCACTGGGTGCCAAGTAATTTCTTAATGTATCACAGATAATAACAATAATAATATTATCGAGGGATATTCATATATTGAAATATGGGATCTTCATTTGCAGGGATCAGAAAGAAGAGTGTGCTTCCCTGATGGGAATAGGAGCTAGTACAGTGGAGGAGAAAGACAAGGAAAGAATTATGGGACAGGTAATGGAAAAAAAAAATTAATGAAAAGGTGCACTGACATGGAAGGCAGTTGAGGGTTTAAAAACATGGACATGAAATAAAAGGAAGCACCCAAGATGGGGGGGAGGAGATACTGAATAGAGTGCAAGATTAAGGCAAGAGGTTTGCTGCAAATAATCAATTTGTCTTCCAGAAAATCAAGGGAGATACAATTCAGTACAACAACTATAACACAGTAAAATAAATACAATGTAAACCTATCTATAAATATAGGCTGAAAATACCAAAAGATGATAAAAAATTTTCTACCACTATGTTATTTGACTTAGTTGTTGACAATGTTCTAGTGAAAATATCAGTCCTAACCCCTAGCAATGGGGAAAAAAGACACATGGATCTCTGTGCTTCTTCCAAAGAAGATCATTTATTGTAACAAACCAAACCCTTTTATGTTTAAAACAAAATTTTATTTCACTGTCACATTGTCCTGCAAAGAAACACATGGCATACAATGAACTAATTTCTTCAAATAATTCAATATTTTTTCTAAATATATAATATTCTAGTCATGGATGACAGATAAAATCTCTGACTTGCACTTCCTAACTGTTGGCTGTATTTTTTTCAAAATAGAGCAGTAGAAGGACAAGCACCATCTTTGTTACAAAAGAACTTATATGTTTCTTACTTTGTGTGTAATTATACACACACAGGTGTCTTCTGCCCAAGGACCTTACAACGGATATAAAGGTAGAAGAAGATCAGATTCCCATTTTACATGTAGAGAAGAACGTAATAGAAATATAAATTGCAAACCTAGTTCCGCATAATTAGTTTTGTAGCATGAGCAGGAATTAAACACTGATATTATATTGATCAAGCTTTTAATTTCTTTCCTGATGAAATGGTGCTTGCTGAGAGCAAAATGTTTCTACAGAAATGTTCTTCTTGCTGAAAATATCCTGAGGTTCTGGGCAATGAAGGAGGCAGCAGGGAAGCTTTGAATCGGGAAGGAAAGCAGGTATCCCTCTTGCATCTGTGTGTCCCCCTGCCACCAGGGCAGAGATTCCACATCTGCTCTCTTTTTCTATTCCTAGAACAAAGGTTAAAAGTTCAGTCTCATTAGATTTATGACCACAGTTTTGAATTAGAAATAGTTTTGTGAAACCACGACCAGGACAGTGTTTTTAATTCAAACTTTCAACAACTGTTGACAGTGTTGATAATAAATTCCTGATTTTTGGCATAATTTGATTCAGTTGAAAAATCTTGGCTATCTTCAGATTACTCACAATGTGCAAAAAATTGATGTGTGGACTCCCATACATTATAAATATAATGGATATTTTAAAAACACTTATTCTGTTATTTTCTGTAATTCAGGTTAGATAGTTTTCCCCCTTCTTCTCCTGGGCTGAACCAAAATAACTTGGCCTTCAGTAAAGTTTTGATTTAAAGACATCCTGAAATTATAAGCTCACCCTGTTGATAATTACCAAATTTTGTGGTCGGTCAGACTCATCAGTAAAAGAAGTTGCTTCATTTTTCCTCTGAACTTGTCTGCTTTGAACTCTTTTTTCAAACTGTCCTTAAAAAAAAAAACCCAGTTACTTTTTATCATCATAACAAAGGGCACTAACTTGACTTGTCCTTTCCTCAGTGTATTTTTCCACTTTCACAGTTTTTGTTGTTGGTATCAGAGCAGGACACCACATTCCTCCATTGGTCTCCTCTCAGTACCTTGCTTGTTTCTCCCCTGCTTTCATTTACTGCTCAGTTATTTACCCATTAAAACCCCTTAGTCCTATCCTACAAGGCAGACTTGTTTGTGGGGTCAATGTCTGGATTTTCCTGACTTCAAACAGCTGCTATTTGAGTCACAGATCTCCCAAAGTGTTCTCCACCACACTGTGATGGCCCCGGTCACTCTGCTAAACTCCTTAGTGTCTAGAAATTATTCAGAAATGTTTTTATATTTATTTCAGGATCACAGATCAGAATATTAAATATCACTGTCCCATTAACTAATCCCTTCCATCAAACAGTTGACTCACTTGGTAATAGTTCACCACTGACAATATTTTTTGGGATTTGTGAGTTAGCCAGTTTTTAATTAGAGCTCAGTGAAACAATTCTTCTACAAAAAAGAATTCTGTTTGTTGAAATCCAAATGTTTTGCAGGAACATGTCAATATTGACATGTATTTTTAACAAGGAAAAGTCAAAACATTTCATTTTTACTTTCTTGATTTATTTTAATAAGATCAAAACTTTTTTTTTATATAATATAAAACTGTTTTGACTTTATCATGTTTTCATTTAATTTCCTTTCTATATTAAAGTATCTTTAACATGTTTCATATTAAATACACCAGCTAACACATCATATTTAACATAAGAGAAGCTCAAATGAGATGGATAAACATTATCCAAATGAATTGTTGGAAATATGTTCACTGTTCTAAATTAAATTGAAAGCAAATTTTAATCCATTACTGATCTTTGAAGTCACAAGATTTTGCTCTGAATTGGAAACCTTTTCAGCTCCTCTCCACAGCCCTGAATTTTCCACAAGGTAAGTTTGCATTCTTGATCTATTCAACACCCACTCTGTAAATGATAAGCAGTAACAGTGGTTTAGTTATAAAAATAGCATTGCTCCAGCTACTAAAGTGAGCCCATTTTGTCACTTTATGATTGGAATAATACATATTTTTAAGTTTTGGGTTTTTTAAAATTTTAACAATTCAAGTTATGTTCTTACAGTTCTTCATCTTGAAGGGTCATGGTTTAAGAGGTTGAAGCTGTATTCCTTAATACAGTTTATGTATTAAAGTAATGTAAGCACATTAATTATAATGTATGTATTAATTAATATCATGTAAGCACATTACAGACACTGCACAGCCGTCTACACACCAGGTGTTGCAAAACTGGGGCCATTCCAATGAAACACAGCAGTAAAACTCTGGAGTTCTCTCCCAGATTTCCTGGCAAACACATGAACAATGCGCAGCAAAGTCTCTAGCTGTGCCACTCTCCACTTCCCATCAGCAGGAGCCTGCCAGCCAGAGGTTATTTGGAGACTCCCAGTCTTGGTGCAGTCCTGGGCAGGAGCAGGCTGACCCCCAAAACTCAAATTTTGACAGCCCTTCATTTTCAGCCAGAGCATCTCTTGACCCAATTTATGGCATGGCCATGGGACCCACTAATCTGGAAGGGTGTGGCAGGAGGATGGGATCCAAAATGAGACCAAGGCTGGGCTTTTGGGCAGCAGTCTCTGGCTGGGTTGGGCTGTAAGTGTTTGTAATGGCTGCTGTGCTGCTCCCTGGCCATCAAAACATGAAACACTGCAGTGTGCCAAAGTCACGTATCCTCTGATGGGTAGCTGGGCAATAAGAGAATCACTTGTCCAAGACTGATTTTTCCAAGTTGTCCATGGCTGGAGTGGGAGAGGAAAAGAAAAAAGAGATAATAAATTGAATAGCTGAGGAATGGAGTTCAAAATACGCTTGAAAATGTAGGGAATAACAGTAAAGAGATGAAAGATGGAGGACCCAAGAAAAATAGATGGAAAAGAAGTCATACATGAAGCCAAAGATAAAGCTCCAGTATTTCCCTTTGTGAATAATTAATTTGAGACTTATCTCTAAAGGAGAAATCTGCAAGGTACCTGATCATCAGGTAAGTTTATGTGAGCACAGGTACAGCCTTTGGCTCCTGGGAAGGTTCTGGTGTGATAAGGACCATGATAAAGTTGTGTGTCACATTCCCCTTCTGTCCCTCTGTCAGATCATCCATGGTGTATCTCCACTTTAGGCATTAAAAAATAGACCTGATCTGAATAAAACTGGTAGAAATGTTCCAAGGAGTTTAAACATATTTCATTTTTACAGGCTTCAACAGTAGACTGTGATTTCTGAGTAGGACATGGGTAGTGACATTGTGAGCAAAAGGCATCCCTGGTAGAAATTCCTGCTGAGATTCACCTCAGTTACTCAGGTCAGGAAGAGTGATCTCATTTTCAATGAAAGTCTCATGGGAGGGAATGGAGATACTAATTGTGACAATTCACAGATTGTGAAGGTGACAACATCCCTGGTAACTGCTATTTTTTGTAAAATAGGATTATTTTGTAAAAGCCTCTGTTGGCACAGTAAAGAGCAATAGCCAGGACCAAGCTGATTCTGAGTCCATATTCCCAGGTATAGCTATGGCTGCTCCACTGCACACCCATCACATGCAGGACATAGAAATACTGGGGTGCCACTGACTCCTCAAAGTAACTCTGCTCTCTTAATCTCTGTGTGTGTGTGACAAAGGAACAAGTGAAAGACTTTCAAATTAAGACAGAGACTGCAGGCTTCCCTTGATCTGGAAGTTAAATAGTGTTTATCATTTTGCAGTTCATATGTGGGTAAAGAGAGGCTCAAAAAGATGGTGATTTGCCAAAGCCCACTCCAAGAAGGATTAAAAATTAAAAGACATTCTGACACAATGGGGAGCCTGTGTCAAGGCTCTAGATGATGTTAGGGAGCCTGGCTCACTTGACATCCACTCTCAGCCCTCCCTCCTCTTTGAATGTCTTCCCTCCCCTTATTGCTAACAGAGTATAGTCATTTTTATAATGAAGGGCCTGGTCTTCATCTTGTGTTCAATCACCAAAAATCCCTGGAGACTGACAGGTTCAGACCAGCTGAGGCTCCAAAACCTGACAATTCAAGCCCAGTGCAGAAGGTGGAGACCAGCATTGCTGCTTGGGAGTCTGAGCAGAAGAGATGAGCAGAAGCAAAAACTGGAGATTTGCTCTGTTCTCCCCTCCCACGACTGGCTCTGCTTATAAGGCACAGTATCCTTACCCAAACAACACATTGGATTCTTATCAGCCAATTAAAAACCATATTGCTAGGCACAATCCTGTCTTTTACTGCAGTTTCTGGCTATCATACAGGTTCTTAATTTCAGCTTCTCTGCTCCCCTGTCTTTTTTCTTTCACTCCCCTCCTCCTGTCCCTGCTGCAGCCTGGCTGAGCTTCTGCCCATGACAAAGAAATAATACCACTGTTGAGTCTTCATATGACTGAGACATCCCAATATGAATCAGGCATAACTGGTGCTCAAGAATCACCAGTCACCTCTTCTACAGCTACACAACACTGCAAGGGATGGCTGGAAAAAATCAGATGGAATTTCCCTCATGAATGCCCCTCATGGAATAGCTTTTCTTCCACATAGGACCCTGTTGCTGTGGAAAAGCACAGTGAGCAGATGAGAGGCAATCTAGAACCTGCCTCTCTGGAGCAAGTGGCATTTTAAATGACCAAATGGAGTTAGGAGTTGACTGAAGATTTTACCCTTGCAGAGGAGCTGAAGGCATCTGCTTGCTAATAAATGTGTGAAGGAAATGCTTGCTTATATCAAGCTCTGGTGGAAGACAGCCTGCTTTAAAACTAGTAAGATATAAATAAGCTCCAAGTGAAGCCTTTTTGTTATTAATCCTGGCTGGGGAATGAGCAGATGGAGCAGCCCTGGGAGAAGGAGGATGAGAGATGTCCATGCCTAGGCCACATGCAGTGGGACCCAGAGCCCCCCTGTGCTGGGCTGAGCCCCCAATGTGGGCAGCAGGGGAGGGGAGGATTCTGCCCCACTCTGCTGAGACCTCTACAGAGCTGCCTCCAGCCCAGGGGTCCCAGCACAGGAGGGATGTGAAGCTGCTGGGGTGAGTCCAGAGAAGGGATGAAATGGAAAAATAGAAACTTCCCCAGATAATGAAGGGTTTGACTTACAGCCTTGGAAGGAGCTTGGGTTAATGTAATGATAAAGGTACACAGGTATTAAGCAGAGAAATAATAAACTTTTGTCCCTATAATTTCAAGTAAGAATATGCCTTAAGTAAGTAAGAAACTGTATTGAGTGAGATGGTGGAGGGTTTTAAACGGTAATAGTGTGATTTCATAGAGTGAGCTAGGAATCTAGAGGTTATACTAAGAAGCATATGTGTACGTGAGCTAGCAGTCTATTGGCTGAAAAGCAGACGCAATGCGGCGCAACTCAGCAATGGTGATAGGTGAGAAAGTAAAAATAAACCCCGTGCCAATTGTCTATTGGACCAAAATGTTATATATTGCTGTGTAACAAAGAAACTCGTGACTACCTTTGAGCTATGGCCCACTTGTTACTCCTCTAAATTCTCATGCCTTCAGGCTGAGGCTTTATCTGATGTATTTGAGCAATAAATCATCTGAATAGCATTGGTAGTCCCATCCCTCGTTATTTACAGCCCAACAGAGGGACACCAAGGAGATCAGAGGGATGGAGAAGATCTACTGTGATGAAAGGCTGGGAGAATTGGGATTGTCCAGCCTGGAGAAGGAAGGCTTTGGAGTGACCTCATTGTGGCCTTCAGTACCTGAGGGGAGCAGACAAGAAAGATGGAGATTAACTATTTACAAGAGCCTGGAGTGACAGGGTAGGAGGGAATGGACTCTAACTGAGAGAGGATAGGTTTGGATAGGATATTAGGAAGAAATTCTTCCCTGTGAGGGTGGTGAGGCCCTGGCACAGGGTGCCCAGGAAGCTCTGGCTGCCCCAGCCCTGGAAATGTCCAAGGCCAGGTTGGATGGGGCTCTGAGCAACCTGGGATAGTGGAAGATGTCCCTGCCCATGGCAGAGGGTTGGAAGAAGATGATCTTTAAGGTCCTTTCCAGCACAAACTATTCTGATTCCCAGCAACAGCAGGTGCCTAAACCTGATGGAGTAGGGGCAGCCAGCAGCTCTGTAACCCAACTCAAAGGTGAGCATAATATATAAAGTAAGAAATTATAGTAAAGGTAATAGAAAACTGGTGATGAAACTTCTGTCCCACCTTGTGTGTAGAAAAACAACAGTTTAGTAAAAGTGGAAAATTTGATGAAATGGATATTCCTGGTTTTTAATTCTGGGTCATGCACCAAGACTTAAATCTGTTACTGTTTTGGTTTTCTCAACAAAAAATTATTTTCTTTAGCAAGTGTTTGGTTTGTTTTTTTCTTTAAAAAGAAAAATTTTATTTCCAAAGTACAGTTAAACTTTAAAACTCTTTAATAATAGCCACTACGTATCCAGCCTGATGAAATATTTGGCTAAAAAATAGCACATGCTATTTCAGCTCCAGCATTTCAACTTGTACATATCCAAACCCTTATGGTCTGAAATATTGGACAAAAGAATATTTCAGAAAAAAAATTGATTGCCTACCCTGTTAACATTTTTCATTAAAAGTAACAAACTTTTACCTCAGCTATGAAGCTGCTCTCCCATGTAGCAGTAACATTATACCCAAAAATATACTTTCTTTATTGTATCATGGTGATGTTACTGGCAGTGACTAATCTCTCTAGAACTCGAAGTCCTCTCCCCATCTGCAAAGCTGAGATGTCACCTCTTAAGGATAAATAATCTTAACCCAATCTGCTTTTGAAATACAAAAGCTTACAGTGTTCCTAAAATTTTTGCAGGCTTAGATACTTAGATCTACCATTTTAATTCATTAAGTGACTCCTTAATTAAATTAACACCCCCCCCCCTTTCCTAATCAGTAGATTGTCTGTCTCTTATTCTGAGTCATATTCCAAATGACAAAAAATTATTACGTTTTCTCTCATTAACACTGCAGAGCAACAGTAGCAATGACTGACCTAGATGCTCTTTTGCTTCAGGAAGAGAGTTTTACTAAACTTTATTTATATCCCCCAAATAAATGTATGCAAATTCAATAAATCACATTTTTAATGGAGAATCTAGGTTTTTCTTGAAGGATCTTTAATACCAGTGGTGCAATAAGGAAGATGCTTTGCTTATGGCACTCAGTAAAGAACACTGATAGAACAGGAAAAGTGATTAGATTTTGATTCAGGTGCCTACAGATTTTGACACAGAGGCCTGAATTTTTGTGTTTAAGATAGCATATTCAGTGCTGGTAGCAGAATACACAAGCTTAGTGACAACCTGTGCAGGTTATAAATGCACAGTTCCATTTCTCTGGCTTCTCTACCTAAAGAGGACACAAGCTCTGCTTTTCAAACTACATTTTACTGAAGTTGAAAAAAAGATGTCTCACAAGATTTCCTACTTACTTTTTTGTCCTGGAGCAATACCTAACAAATTTAAAGAAAGCAAAGAGTGAAAGAGAATTAGGAAAACATTCAACCTAAACAAAACAAGCCAGTCATGTAACAAGAGATACTGAAGAAATATAAGAGAAGTGCAAGAAGGAAGGAAGACCACATCAACACCAGGAAGTATTAAACATATGAACATCTCTTATGAATATGAACATCAGCTTGTGCTTTATCCTCACTGTAACATGGCCAGGTATATGTAATTTTCTTCTTTTATTCAGGAGGAGCTTATCAGGAGAATGCTGTTCTACAGCAAGGCTTTTACAACACCACTCTATTCATTACTACATCAGAGAAGACCCAACAGGCAACCTGTGGAGATCACAGTTATCTATCAGTTGTATTTTTAGAAACAGTGCTCCTGCTGCCTTTAAGCCTGTTGAATCTGTCCAAGAAGAGCAAAATTTGTGTGAAGCAGTAATATAGAATTAATTCTAAATAGAAAGTCTGCCAGGTGCCCCCTAAGGTCTTTGGGCAGTATAAGAGCAGAACTGATATTTTCAGATGGACACAAAAGAGAGGAGTTACAAATCACAGAATGACATAATAACATAATGGTTTGGGTTGGAAATGACCTTTAAGGTCCTCTCATTCCAACCCCCTGCCATGGGCAGGGACACCTTCCATTAGGCCAGGTTGCTCAGAGCCTGTCCTTGAACACTTTCAGGGATGAGGCATCCACGACTTCTCTGGATAAACTCTTTGAGTACCTCCTTTCACTCTGAGTAAAGAATTTCTTCCTAATATCTAACCTAAATCTCGCCTCTTTTTGTTTAAAACTATTCCCCATGTCTATCACTACCTGCCCTTGTGAAAAGTTGCTCAGACGACATTTTCAGCTCAATCCCCCTGAAATGTTGGTTACACCTATATGTAAGACCCTGCAATTGTGAAATGTGATGGAGAGCAGGGTGGGCACAGCAGTTTGTATGAGACAGGCTGCACTTGCATACCCTGGGTCCTGTGCACAAGAACAGGGGATTTTCATCTTGGGTGCACTATATCTTATCAGTAAATGGATTTCACACCCTTCAATGAGAAGACTGATTGCATCTGCCTGAGGTAGTTGAAAATCTGGTTTCATCTATAGCTTCCTTGTTTCATGTCTCTAAGTTTCTCAAACCTTCACCATTTGGACTGGAATTTTCCATGCCAGCTTTGTGTCCAAAGGTGATCATATAAAGATCATTATGATAAAAGAAAAAAGGAGGGTTTTATTTTTCCTTGTTTGTTTTTGAGAAAGACTGGATTACTTCTACTTTTTTTCATGGATAGCTCTGCTCTCTGGAAAAGAACACTGCATTTTTACCTCCTCTCCATGCAGACTTCTCTGGATTTAGCTTATTCACAGTTGCTCACTGCTAAAGCTTGTTCAATGAGATGATGAGTTCAGTGTGCTCTAGAAGAAAATAGGACTAAAGCCTGAGGCAGACTGGCTGCCACCCCCAACCGTCTGCAAGATTTGGACAGGAATCTTCCTTTCTACTTAATTTAGGATGTGACCCTGATCAAGCTTTTCAAATGAATATTTTATTCCACTCTATAATATAATCTATATAATGCATATAATCTTCCTTATGGAGTAGAATAATTCTTGTATATCTGAGATCCAAAAGGCACAGGGCATACCTTGCACAGGGGGAGAGTAGTTGAAGGTAGGAGACAGGTAGTTTTCCCAGCAGATCCTGCAGGGTTCAGCCAGCCATACAGCTGGGTCTTAGGACACTCCAGTGACAGCAGGCTGGGCAGCTAATTTGGGAACACTGGGATAGCATTAGAGTGTCAGACCAGACAACATTTTTTGCTTCCTATGAAAATTAAAAAAGGAGTGCAGGAAGGGATCTAATGTGTAATAAAGTTTTTCCCTCCCTGTTACTCAGGGATCTTCTGAGCTGGAGACTTGTGGCTTTGTGTTCCACAAGCCACTATAGATTTTCCTCCATGAATTTGTCAAATTACATTTTCAACCATACTTTTGGCTTCCAGATTTATCTGTATTTGAGCTTAATTATGTGCCACATGGAAAAGTTCATTCCAGTTCTGTTGCAAGATAATTCATTTCATGTCCTTAGGTCTTAGATACTGAGAAGGAGCCACGAATCTCCCCCTTGTGCAGTTTGCTGCAGACACCAGCACATGGAAGATCAAGTTCCTGCTTCTCCAGGCTGGAGAGTCCCAGACTGCCCACACAAATGTTGCTATGAGCTGTGATACAACTCTTGCTGTATTATTTCAATATATGCTGTATCACAGCTCGGGGGTCAGTGGGATGCAGAGACCCTGCACCTCTCCTGAGCTGCCATTGTGATTTTAGCTTTAGCCTTTAACAAGGCTGTTTGGGTGAAAATCAGCTCTTTGGAACAATGCAGGAGAAAGAGAGATGGAGCTTTGTATCTGATCTCCTCCAGGCTTTTAATCCATCTCTTTGTCCCAAGAAATCTACGAGTGAATGCCAAGGGGCTTACAGAGAAGCTGACTTTCCATGCCCTGTAGGTCAGGGCAGTTCCAAGGAGATAACCAATGAAAAACATAAAATTAACATGAAACAGGAAACCTGCTGGGGACAGGTGGCTCCTAGAAGCTCTCTTCGGGTGTACCATGGGCTGGCTCACTGTCCCCCACAAAGCTGCATCATTTTTGAGGGTAACAACAGGGCCAAGTAGACACAAGTACAGTGATTCTCCTTTCTGTTCTCTCTGCCTTGCCTTCCCCCATGGTTCTCTGTGTCTTTGTCTTTTCAGCCTTCTTGAAGCATGGGCTCAATGTTCCAATGGCACTATGCACAGTGACACTGAACTCTTTCCTGAATTAGTGATTCCATGCCCGAGTGCAGTTCTTTGCTTTTCTTGGTGTTCATGTGCTTTTCCTGGCTACCTCATCACCTCCTCACCCAATAACTTTCTCCCACAGATGGACCTTTGGATTTCCGAGATGCTGCCTATGCCAAATAGTTGTGCTGCTGGCTTGTGTCACAGTCCCAGCGTGGAAGCTGCACTTGAGATGTTTGGGAGCTCGACTTGGCTGCTGCTGCTCTATGAGAGGTTTCTGCTCTGTTTTCACTCTCAATTTTGAAATGTGTCTCAAATATTTCATAAAACCCCTCAGTGCCAAATGAGTTCTTCCTGGTGCTGCCTCCCTCCCAGCTCTCCTCCTGCTCTGCTGAGAAGACTTTCACAGCTTTGTGTATTGTCCCCTTTGAAAAGCATGGCTGTTTATTTTGTATGTGCTTAGGCTGGAGCTGTTTCCTTTTCAAAGGCACAAATCAGCAAGTTGACTTACATTCCTTGATTGGCTGGTTAAGCTTAGCCAAGATTCAAAACTCAGTCTTGAACAGAACTAAATGTGACATTTTCTTTTCCAGCTGCTTTTCTGAGTTTAAAATGCCACACACTTGTGAAGGAGAGTCTCAAAATAGAGCTGTTTATCTAACCCTGGACAAGACACTTAACCAACACAGGAAAAAAATGCATTATTTATAAAATTCCCCTTTCCATCCCTCAGGGTAAACAGGGTGTGTGCCCTCAGGGCTGCTCGGGCAAGAGGGAGCAAAAGTCCTTGTGCCATGTGTGAAATACTGTCTGAACTCTCAATTTCTGTTAGTCTGCCCAAATAAAAAAATCACTGGCACTGTAAATTCACAGTAGCATACACTGCTGTTATCTTAGCTCATGGCACAATGGCTCAAAGGAAGGCACTGGGGAACTGCTGGGGCAGGATTCACTGGTGAAGATGTCTCTTCCAGGATGTTTGTTACTACTGCCATCACATCTTATTGGGAATACAGATAGGACAATGACTATTTCATGCTGTGGTCTCCTTTCAAAATGAACAAAACCCCAGTGCCCATAGAGGTGTTTCTTGGTTTTTTTTATCAACAAAAAATTAGACATAATGGTATTTTTTCTGAAGGAACAGTGTACAAGTTACTGAGCATCTTAGTTTTTTAGCCCATGTGCAAAACCATACTCCCTGAAAAAATTAATTGGTAACAATTAATTTACTGCAGCTGGCAATGTCAAAAATCCTACTCTATGTATTAAGTTTATGGTGTGCCACTTCTATTGCTGGTTTCCCACATTCCAAAACAATGTAACAATCTGTCTTCAAGTTAAGCACAAGAATGGTATGAGGTTGCCATGACTAGGAGTGATTGCTAAACAGATCTCCTTATTATATATAATTACCTCACTGTCTAAGCAAGCAGCCACCCAGAGCAGCTTAATTTTTGTTATATTTAATTCAAATCTGACAGTATTATAAACCTTCAGAACACTGCAACAAAAGGACTTGGCATTCATAAAGTAATTTGTTGCTAATTTTGTCCAATACCTTAAAAGGTTGCTGGAACTAGGGGACCACAAAAGAATATACTGCTCTAAGCTGGGATTTTTATCACTTTCTAAATGACACAGTGAATGTAAGGGAAAAGCTGTGTGATAGTGGCTGAATGGGTATTGATGGTTGCTGTAGCGCTAAATGATGCATTGGCACCAATATAGAGCCAAAGAATAAATCATCAGTGACTTTTTCAATTTTACTCTTTCAGGGTGAAAAACTCACATCATGACTTGCAAAACCTGAATTAGCTGAAGGAAACCTGCAGCAGACAAACCCAGTTTTGTGCCCACGTTCTTTCACCCATCGCTGCAGCAGCACAATAAGCAGGGGGCTCTAAAAAAGCACAAGAACAATTTTGTTCAGATCCTTGCTGTTCTTTTTACAGACCTGACGAGCTCTGAAGCATGGCTGGAAAACTTCTGGAGGGAGCAAAAAAAAACACCAACCAAAAACCCAACCCCCCCCACCCCCCAAAAACTACATGGGAAGAGGTGTTGTTCCATGTCCTCACTTTTGTATACCAAACCAATTTTTGTACACCCAGCTCTGCTGCCTATGTTAAAAAGCTGGTCTTCCTCATCTCTGCATGGGGACAAGCTCTTCCAGTTGCTTATACAGGTGGGAAAAACAGGTCCCTGGGATCTCTGCTGTCCAAACCAGACTGAGTCCAATGCACAATGCATATTAAACACTGTATCTGATGCTTTGGCTGGTAGTAGGGAAGAGAACTGGGAACCTCCCTGAATACTGTGTAAGTATTTCTCCATTTCAGGTTAATACGCTTTGGCTCTGAGAAACGTGACTGACTTTTTAAATTTGCCCTGTGGTTTTGGCACCCACAGACACCTAATATGACAACCAGTTTTCAACTGTGCATGCACCTGTGTTTGTGGGACAGATTCCCAGGCTGGCCAAGTTCAGCTCTGTGATACATCAGGTCAGAAAGTGCAGAGAGTAGGTGGATCTAGATTTCTCTTTAAGCAGAGAGGGTACAGGGACTTGTAAACAACATCAGCTGGGGTGGTGGACTAGACAGAGGAGCAGTCTGGAAATTCCTGACCCCCTACGCCCCTTGGCTGGCAGGGCTGAGCTCAATTCCTGCTAAAACAGCAGCAGTTGTGCTCCAAAAATATGGGAAGTGTAGATGAGCTCACTGATGGGATGTGGACTCCACCCTCCTTTCTCCATGGCGGGTGATAGCTGCCATGAGCATGACTGCAAGTCCCCTGCCTCCTGACATGAGCTGAACACCAGCAGTGACCTCATGGGCATATTAACTCTTCTTACTTCATTTGCGGTTTTTCACTTTAGCTTTTCATTTAGCCATCCAAGATTTTAATTCTCTCAGTATTTCTTAAGTTACCCTTGGGTCTTATTATCAGGAAAAAAAGGGGAGCTAAGAATAATTTTGCTTATGCTGCTAGGGTAAAGATCAGTCTTTGGCAGCAAAGATGTTTGTAGTTCTACTAATAAAAATTTACTTAAAAACAAAAAAAGAAGCAACCAATCAGCTCTCATATAAAATGAGAGTTCATTCTCAACATCCTCTGTCTATCCAGGTTTGTTTCCTGGCAGACCTTTGAGGGAAAAATCATACCTCACTGTGACAATATTTAGTTGGCATATAGGGAAGAGAAGAGCCAAAATATTTCCAACAGTCCCTGCATACTAGACTGTTTCTCAGGGAAAGAAGAAGCCCAGAGTGATGCATCTGAAGGAGTCTAAGCAAAAACACTGATGCAATGCCTGCACTGTGGAAGCAGCAGGCTGGGAGGTAGAAATGATTGTGCTCAAGCAGCAGTGGAGCTGCTGCCCATGTTCTGTGCAATAGGGTCTTTTGGAGAACACTGGAATACATCCAGCAGGAATGCATGGAAATAATGTAGAGGTAGAGAAACAGCTTTGTGGCACAGCTGTGACCAGGGAAAGGGAATTCAGAAATTGCTTGCTTCTGTGGGGTCACCTGTTTTAATTTGAGTCACTTAACCAATGCTCTCAAAACAGGAATTGAGAGGATGTGTCAATAAAAGTGAATGAGCACCTACAGCTTGGGCAGGTTGATAAAATTTCATGAATAAATCATGAGAGTTCCTTCAGTAGCATGTAGCAGCTTAATGAAATTGTGAAGTGACATGCTTCACTTTTAGGGCCTACACAGGTAATTGATAACCCAGGAACACACTGCATTAAGAAAGAAATACTTAGCCTTGCTTAGTGAGGTCAGCACAGGTCAGAGCACAGTACCTAAAGTCTGTCCTTTCACACCTCTCCCTGGGTTGTGAGGAAACTGAAGCATCTGCACCTCAAGTCCTGTCTTTAGTTTTGGGTCCCTCGCTGCAAGGAAGACATTGAAGCGTTGGAGTGTGTCCAGAGAAGGGCAACAGAGCTGGGGACAGATCTGGAGCACAGGTTTTATGAGGAGAATTTGAGGTAGCTGGGGGTGCTTACTCTGGAGAAAAGGAGCCTCAGAGGGGGTCCCTATGGATCTCTACAACTCCTTGAAAGGAGGCTATAAAAAGAAGGGGGGAGCAGGGGGGGAAGGTGGGAAATCAGTCTCTTCTGCCAAGTAAAAAGTGATAGGATGAGAGGTGATGGCCTCAAATTGCACCAGGGGAGGTTTAGACTGGACATTAGGAAAAATTTCTACACTGAAATTTTGGTAAATCATTGAAACCAGCTGCCCAGAGAAGTTTTCAAAAGACATTTGGATGAGGCATATAGAATTGTGGTGCAGTAGTGAGTAAGGATGGTGCTGGATTAAA
Source organism: Parus major (assembly GCF_001522545.3). Classification (NCBI taxonomy): domain Eukaryota; kingdom Metazoa; phylum Chordata; class Aves; order Passeriformes; family Paridae; genus Parus; species Parus major. The sequence goes on from NC_031773.1 coordinate 62,298,852, forward strand.
TGCTGGTCAATGACCTAAGAGATCTTTCCAACCTAAGCGATTCTGTGATTTGTGAGCATTCCTGTCTGAGAAACAAGGTGTGCAGCCATAGAGAGTGTCTTTTACTGGTTTTGCATTTTTAAATAACTTTTTACACTGTGTACTTTCTTGTTCAGGCACTGAAAGGAGGCAGATGTAAGAGTGTGCCCATGCAACATCCTGTCTACAACCATGAAGGGGCACTGCAGGGACGGGAAATGGGGCTCTTAGGAGCAATGGATGTTTCTCCTTTCCTGGTTTCCTAGCGAGTTTGTCATTGCAGGAATCTGTAACCAGCAAGTTGATTCAGTCAATGAAACAAAAATGAGCCAAAGATGTTGAATGGCAGTGCCACCATCTTGGCTCCAACTCAAGGAACCTTTGACTCTAGAAAACCTCCACAACTTTCCAGAAGAGAGTTACAAATGTAAGTGGAGTTTTTTAGATAAGTCCCTGCCCTTAGTCCAGGCCTCTGGTAGCAGGCAGTATCTTTATTGAGGTGGCAAGCACCTCAAAATCCACTCCCATTCACAAGTTCTTTAATAATAATTGATTTGGTCTATTATAGAATGAATTACTTAGTTAATAGACATAAAACTAACAGACATAAGACTTAAAACAGACGAATACTACACAGGAGTAAGGACAAAAAAGAGACTACAAGTAGATATATACAGCACAAGGTTGAAGGTATCTATTAATGTTACAGCCAGTGAAGAAATAACATAATTTAGGATTCAATGTATCTTACCATCCAGTCATTGGTGGGACACACATCGAGATCCTTTCCCTCAATTCCCAGGGAAGTAATCACAGAATCTGCATCCAGGCTCCAGGGAGAAGTCTCCAACACTTCAGAGTGTGTGTGTAAGAGGCTTCTTCCTCTGTGATAACTTGTGTGTCTTTTATAGTTTGTAAAATAGTGTCTCTCAGTCAAGACTATTTATTTTATCTCCTCCCACATCTGCTCTCCAGACTGAGATGTTGATTCTCAGCTGAGGCCTGAGCCTTTCTGGCACCTTTTTGGCACCCTTTCAGCCTGGGTTATCTCTTCATGCTCCAACTATGTGCAGTGGGGTGAAGTGGGGAGTGGAGGGGTAGACACCCTGCCACAAAGTGAGAACAGAAAAAAAGAAGTAACACAGATGAGAAATTAAATTCCCCCACACCAGACAGCTGGCTCTTCTGCTTATGTGTCCCTGAGCCTCAGAAGGGCTCTGTGTCTCCTGAGGGAGCTTTAGGTACCCATGTAAGAGGGGCAGGAGGTGTAAGTTGAAGCAGGTGAGGGCAGGTTGAGGCCTCAGCAGGGAGCAGTGAGGAAGGAGAGGTTTTGACTAAGTTATAACCTGGTCTCCCAGACATCATCCCTCAAATTATCTCTCAGGGTTTTTACCTGGACACTCCAGAAAGCCCCTGTGCATGGCTGCTTGGCGTGGTTGTTGTAGCACGTGAAGGCCAGGCTGTTGTCTGGCTCTCAGGAGTGTGTGAGGCTGGCCCGGCCTGGTCCAGGAGAAGGGAAGGAGCAGCAGTGAGAGGCAGACATGCCTCCATCAGTGGCTGGCATTGCAGTGTCATTAGGCAGAAGAGGTTAAAAATAGGATTTTGCAATCTAGTGAGCAGAAGCATCAACCAGATGGCAGAGGAAGGAGAGAGGCATTATTCCTACTGTCTAGGTAAGGATTTTTGTTAAATTGTTCTGGATCACAGAACTAGAAAGGAAGAAGGGGCTGTGCAGCCCTGCAATAACAGGGTGTGGGGGACAGCCACAAGCCTGGGCTCTCTCAGGGAGCTGCTTTCTGCCTGTCCATTATGGTGTGGCTAATGGGGGGCTACCCTGGTCCTACCAAGTATTGTGGTGAAGGTGTGAGAAGCTGCAAGCAACTTCTACATGCTGGGGTAGGTGCTGTATCTGCTGTGGGCAGTGGCTGGGTAAAGCTTCACTGAGGGAGGAAAATGGAATCCTTTGTGCCTGTGTGTGCTGTTTTCAGGTGTGAAGCTTTGCCTTTCACCTGAGGCACATGAGCTTCTCAGCAAAGTGCTGATAGCTCTGAGGTTGCTCACGTCAGGTGTCCCCTGTTGTGTGCTGGAATGTCATGGAGAAAGGATTGACTGGGGAGCTTTGGCACCGGGGTCTCATCCCACTGCTGGGTGGGCCTGTATCCGATGGAATGTGTGTGACAGAGAGGTCTTTGTGTTGCCACATTTACAGTGACTTGTCCTGTGGCAAGGGAGGAAACCTACTTGTGGTGCCATGGAACAGGCCAGGTCTCCTGTGCCACCATCCCCTCTCCCTCCTTCTGCCCCATTTCTTGGTCCTGAGGCTCCTCTGCTCTCCTGATGTGCTTCTTGCAAACAGCAAATACAACCGATAAGTTAGTGCAGGGTGAGGCTCCCTTTCTTACCCAGCCTCATTTATGCCTTAAATTAAAATTCTTAGGTGAAAATTTGGACCTAATGTTTAGCTGAAATAAATCCTGGTTACAACTGAGTCTTTTTTCGGCTGGTAAGAGGTAAAAAAGGAAACTGCTATGTGTTAACTCCATTATAACACGTTGCATCTCTACATCATTCAGATGTCACTTTCTCAACCTCCTTCCCAGAGTGAAATTATGTGGTCATGATAGGAACTGCTGGGATGGTGGGACATGGGGCTGTTCTGGGACTTGGTAGTTGTGCAAAAGGATCACAGTCAGACACAGTGCAGTAAATTATCTGATATTTTTCATTTACTTCTTACAGCTTTCTTTCTCTTAGCTTATAATGGATTCACTCTGTAAAAGTAAAGCTGTGTATGAAAAGGTGCTCTGATGAAATGAGCGTTGCCTAATGGAATCAATACAAAAATATTTAATACTAATTTTCCAGCTACTATGACAGAAAACTGTGGAAGGAGGAGGGATCCTCTTGCAGATGGGAAACCCTATGACTCCCTCAGTTATCCCCCACTTAAAAGCTATCAATTTAGAGCTGTCCTGTGTACTGCCCCGTGAATTGAACAAGCCTTTTCAGTCTTTAATTAAGGGTGACAAACTCTTTGAACATCACAGCATTCATCTGTTCATGTGTGGAAAGCCTGGTATAACAAAAGAATTTAATCAAACTACAAGCCTAATGAAGACTGCATTGCCTGAACTAAATGATGTTATTGCTGCTGCAGCTCATAGTTTTACATTTAAAAAAGCGGGTCAGAGTGTTCATTCATCTTGATTAGCAATGCCAACCTAATTACTTCTGGAGGAAACAGTAATTAGCTGGAGTCTCACCTCATTAATCATGACATTCTTCTAGCAGACTATTTTTATCTCATAAATGGCTTGGATTGGAACAAGGTGTATATTTGAATTCTAGTTAATTGTACACAGCTTGCTGCATAACATTTCACATTTTTATCATTTAACTGCTTCCTTCCTGTAAACCTCTAAGCTATTTTTGTAGGTTGCTCTTGTTAAATAAGAGATGAATGGCCCACATAAGATAAGTCAGCTTTAATTATGGATGGAAGGAGATGAAGGTGTGTTCCAGCAGCAGGGAAATGGAGTCCCTGCTTGCACAGGAGAATAAAGGGATCTTTTCTCAGGCAAAAATCAGGGCACAACTTCTATTGCACTGACACTTAAGAGAAGTCTGGGCCAAGATTTTCAATGGGGAAAAATGATTAAATACATCCTCATTATTAAAGCCAAGCTCCTGGGGATGCTTCCATGTAGGCACCTTGAAGTCAGTGCACCTGAGTTGCCAGTCACTTCTGACAGCATTGCAGTATTGATTATTACATGGTTTAAAAATGTGTGTTGTTAGAAACTTGGTTTTGCATTTATTAAAACCCATGAAGAAGCAAGTACTTTTTATTTTTGTGTATGTGTGTGTGTGTGTGTAGGGGTGGTGGTTTTTTTAAAAGTTGCTTTAAACAACTTCTTAATTTTACAAATCATAATTATTTTTCTGAACTTTGAGAACAAGGAAAGAGAGAGAGTATGGGAACCAAAGTTCCAGATTCAGTTCACTAATAAAACTATTAGAGCCTAATTTTCTAGGGAGGTTGATCATGGATGCATTAGTCTGGGAACATCAGATTTTTTAGAGGTAGTAAAATAAATGGATCTTTGTATATATGCTTATAAAACATATGTCAAATGTGTCCCTATTACTGGACTACTGTGAAGGAAGTTCTCCTGCATGAGGCCGTGTTTTATACATATTTTTTTTAAGGTTGAAATGTAGGGTGTTTTTTCCTTACCTAAAATCTATCTTTTTAAACAAGCAGTAGGCTAACCTGAAGCAAGAGAGAAGATTCACAAATAAACATAGGAAAAAAAAAAGTTATTCTTCCATTTTCAACTAACAAATACTGTCAAGATTATACTTGGAATTAGTTGTATGTAATGTTTTACATTTCCAAAGCACACAAATGTTAGCATCAGCTTTTATTCGCTTTTAGCAAGTAGAGAAATAAACTGTATTTTAGAAGTTGGTCTATGAGTAGCTTTCCTCTTCCATAGTCTGGTAAACTAACATTATTACAAATGGAAACTAGTAGATATTTATGAGTACTTCCTGCAATAATATTTAGTTGTAACTGCCCCACAGATGAAGCTGTAATCCAGCAGCCATTGTGACACTTTTGGAACTTGCAAATAAAACAACAAGTATTCTTGTCACTTTTTGAAAAATTATTAAATTATTCTCATTTTAATAATTAAAGAAAGTATTCTGCATTTTTATGTAATTGTGTTTTTAAAAAGTTTTCCTGAAGTTCTCCTTCCTCTCGTTCAATTACAAAAAGAAAATGGAAAACACATGAAGAGAAAATCAAGTGTCCCTAAAACTGAACAAACACCTCTTCCTCCATCTCTTGACCTTGAAAAAGACATTTTTTCACAGGAAAGAATTTGATGTAAGAGGCAATTTTCATTCCAAAAATATGTCAAAAAGAGTCCACACAGTGATAAAGCAAAAAGTTTCTTAACTTCTCTGGCAGAAACAGCCCTGCTTTTTTTGTAGATGGGAAGTAGTTGCAAAAAAAGGGCATATTTGACTCATGCATATGCTACATGTAAGTGACTTTTTGATATTCAAGTGATTAATTTAAAAGTCTTTTTCAATTACTGGTATTGTTTCTAATCGTTAACTTTATTATTAGGATCCAATATGTTTAAGGCAGATACCTTTGATCATAGGTCCCATTACAGTGTTATGCTAGAGGCAGTGCTTGTCAAATGTTAGAAATGTAGGAGTTTTCTTAATGAGTATGTACTTATAAATTAATAAAAATTTAATAAATATTTAATGAAAATTGTAGGGTTGTTTGCCTGCAAATTACTTGTGTAGATACCATTGATGTCTCATAATTTCAGTCATAGAATTCTAGAGGATTCCTCAAATCTAGAGAAAATTACTTTTCCACTTCCAATAGACTAAAAGAAGCTCATACTAAGCTTTTGATATTTAAGTAGTACTTCTGACATCTCAAATGAATTTATAAAAAATTAATTAAGCCACTCCTGCATTTCTGATAGAGGCTGGCATTACCTGACCAGTTTTGAGGAGGAACTGAAAACTAATTTGATTAAGGACAGCTCTCTCAAAAAAAAAGGATTTGCTTGTGTGTAGGGTTCAGAATAACCAGCCTTGTCTCTTGCTACAGGTCAAAATGTCCGTATACCTTATACTTGAGCTTAGTGACTTTGTGAGCCATGTGCAGAGCCAAGAGCAGAAGACCAAAGTTGTTGTTACTTTTGTTGTTTTTCCAGCCATGAGATACAGACTCAAACTTCACTCTTGCCCTCTCTGGAGCAGAAATTTAATCAAAGACCCCTTAGTCAAGGGGCTGATGTAATATCCAATTGGAACACAATTTCTTATCCCGAAATCCACAATAAAGGGAACTGAGCCTCCTTTGTACCATTTCAGTGGTGAATTCTGTAGAGAAGTGGGGAGCTATGGCCAGATGTTTGGCTCCCCTGCCCTTGGGTCTTGGGGGCTCTGTGGCACAGGGAAAATGCCCTTCTGCTGTCTGGAGCATGCAAAGTTGCATTTCTGTGCATTTGTGGGGACTGTGGGAAGGGGCCAAACAGCCACTGGAGGAGTGGGATAGACCAGGATGCTTCTCTGATGGATTTGACACCTCCTATTTTCCCCTGCCTGCTGCTGCAGAATTGTAAGAAGTCCTTGAGCAGGTCTCCAAATTCTTTAATTTTGTAATTAGATAATTGTAATTTATGTCCAGATTCTCTTCTGCGAGGACTGCCGTACAAAACACTCCCACCATCCCAGAAATATTCCAGTCACAGGATTCAAGTGCTGTTTTTGGGTATGTTGTATCAGACATTATAAGCTTTGTGTATATCCAGTCCTGTTACTGCATTTAAAACATGTGATCCCGGTCTCAGGTATTGCCAGGGTGGCATCCTGTGTTTGCCTTGAAAGGCTTTTAAGAATGTCCAGGGGAAAAGTTTTAAACACTAAAATTCAATTACAAACTCTATAAAATTATTCAAAATTGCTACTGCTTGGTAACCAAAAGACAAAAAATAAACACAGTTTCTGGGCATTGAGAAAGACAGAATGAGCCTGCACTTTTAAATATGAGTATGGGACTTGAGTGGCATAACTTCTATCACTGTCTATACCTTTTGATGGCTCTATCCTCCAGATAATCCTAAAATGGATTACATTGCCACTGAAATAATCCTGCAAGTCTTTACTCTCACTCATTGCCATAGCTAAACAGAAAGCCAACAGAAAGCAGAGCAAACTTTTGAGCAATTATATATATATATATATATATATATATATATACACATATATATATGTATATATACTTCAATAACTATAATTATTTTGGTTTTTCTAGTAGCATAAGGTGGATACAAATGGTACTGTGGGCAACTGGTTTGTGGGGAAAAATAAAAGAATAAACCACAATGGAGAGGCATGGTGACCATGCATTACAAACATGGATGTCCTCCAGGGATAACCATGCACTGACATGAAGATTATCAGTATAAGGCACCCTTCTGGGAAAGACAAGTTATGTGTTATTTCTCCTTGCTGAAGACTAACTCATGTCTCCTAATCTTATATTAGTTTGAAGTTATCTAACACACATCACAAAATACATGTAGTAAAACAGATATTTAAAAGTTTCTAACACATTTAAAAGTAAAATCTAAGACACAACCTTATAACTGAAGGATTAAATCATGCCCTAGCCAGTAAAAATAGATTAAAAGCATGGGAAACTATTTTAAGCCCAGTGTTGGCTGTACTAGACAATTTTAGTTAGTTCTGTGTCTCAGTCTTCTCAGGGATTAGGATAGTCCAGAAGGCTGCAGTCAGTATGCCAAAAAAAGGTTTTGGCAGGGGGAATAAAATATTAAAAAAAACTATAGGAAGCCAATGTTTATAAATAAAATGGGACAGTAAACCTGTACCTGAAATCTAGAAGTGTGATAAAGATAAGCCTTGGAAACTGGTCACTGATGAAAAAATAGAAGAGTCTGTCAATGACAGCATCCAGTCCTGTTGTACGCAGTGGAAATTCTGCACTTTCATCTTTTGGCCAGACTTTTTCCGTATGGAATGGGCCTCCAGCTGGCACAGGCTGTTGCAGTTCCATAGTTTTCCATGTAATTATAACGTGTTTTTAACAATGTAGAATGGACTCAGTTTGAGGCTTTGCACCTTGTGCAGTCCTTCATGTCAATATGAGGAAGCTGGATCATTCAAACTTTACAGGACAAAGAAAAAAATTCAATCCCCTTGTTACTATAATCCCCTTTATTGGCAAGGGAAAAAAAATATCAGGCTAAGCTTCAAATATGTATTAGTCTTATTTTGCCCTTTTAATTTTATTTAATTGCTTACGTATGAGATTAAAATCTCTTAATTTGTGACGAATTTTCGGGTGATCTCCAATCCATGTTGTTTTAACAGCCTTGTCTGTGAGAAGACCCTCACAGTGTACACATTTAGGAAATAGCTGTGGTCTCATTACCATGGTCTTTACCCCACCCCTGAGAAGAGATGCAGATGTGTCTGAAGAGTTTGTAAGGGGGGAAAAACTCATGGATACTGAGTTTAGATTTATCCTGCTGAGACAACAGCCAGGAGTGACTGAATTTTAATGTAATGGCTTCCAGAATATATAGCAGCTTGAAGAGAGAAATTCTTAAATTCAGATTTTCAAAGTTCCAAAGCACTATTACCATCCCCTTCTGGTGGTGCACCACTGTTCTGAGGACCGATGGATTTTTTTCATATTGGATAGAATATGTGGAAGGCATGTTGTTATACCACAAACTGTCAGGGAAATTCCTGGTGACTTCTCTTTCTAATAATATGTCTTGGCTCAGGCTTTTTCTCTGTGGAGTCATTAATATTTTCAGTTTTTCCAGGAAATGCAAAGAGGTAGGGCTTCTGCCGCTCTTGTTCTGCCTCATATGCAAAACTGTCTTGCAAAAATGGTCTTGTTCTGACCTAGGAGTGCCTCAGAGCTTCTGCCATACATTTGAATTTGTCTTGACTTGGTTATTCTGTTCATTTGTAGACAATGTACTGTAATTATTCTTTGCCCCAGGGATTTGTTTGTACTGAGTCACTGAAGTTGAATGGCCCTTCCTTAAGCGTATTTTCTTTGCAGACATAATTTGCTCACTTAAATTATTAGTGTGTTTATGCTACTTATGTTTGATCTTGATTATAAAAAAATGCTTATTGTGGCCTTGAGTTGTAGATAATGCCTGGCATCAATTAATCACCTTAAGAAGTTAAAATACACAAAATGAACACCTTTTTCCTGGGGTTTAGCATGCTAAAAGATGTGCAAAAGTTGGGCAGTCTCAAGCTGTTTGGTTTAGCTGTTGCCAACTTGGTTGCTGTTGTCTGTGTGCCCATGTTTGCATCATTAAAAGCACTTGGTGAAGAGCAAGTGGGACAGAAGATCTGAAGGAAAACATATTTTAATCAAGACACTGGACAGCCCTAAAGGGCCTTGTTGTTGGGAGGCCAGGGTGCACAGGGCTGTGTGGTCCTACCCTCTCCCCCAGCTGTCTCCGAGGCTCATGAGAGCTTGCTACACTGAAAAAAAAACCCCCTTTTTCTTCTGGCTGAGTTAGTTTTGTGTCTGATTAGTGGATCACACACCTTGAAGGGGTCAGACATGCTAGGGCTGGGCCAGGCCAGCATGTGCTCACCTGGTAAAGGCTGGTGGTGCTTTGCTGCTTCAGATTCTGGCACTGCTGAAGTATGTTCGAGGAAAGGAGGATCAGGCTCAGAATACTGAAGTCCAGCATTAGAGTTTAAATTAGCCTCAGACAACTCTACTGAGTTCCAGAAACAAATGTGAACCTGTCTCTTCTATGCAGTGATGCTGCCTCACATAGCCTGGCCTCTTGGCAGGACTGGTGCAGCAGGAAACAAGAGGAGCAAAAATGAGGATGAGTCTTGGCATGTACGTATTTGTGCATCCTGGTACACATCTGATATTACAAAATGTTTGTGTGCAATCACACATGATTTTGAAGTTTCTATTTGAGTTTGGATAGCTTTCAATAATCTCATTTTATTCCTGTTTAGAACCTAGCTTAATTAAAATGTTCAGAGTATTCCCACAATGAGTATTGTTTCTTAACTGTGTGTCTCTTTCAAATTCCCAATATAAACAATACTGTAAATAGGTATTTAAAGCCATCTGCTTCTTGGTAGCCTAGTTACCTTTGTAGCATCATTTACATTTTTCTCCCCTTTAACTCAGGGAATTAAATTGCCATAAATTCTTACTTTAGTGGATAAAGTACTACAAAATAATGCTTATGGCACAGAATTTTTCAAGAAAAGTCATATTCTATTGAATTTGTCTTCTGAATAAACTGTTCCTCACAGCCACAAAAAACTGTGCTGTCAGATCATGGACATACCCATAAATTGTAATCCAGCAGAAGAGACTTAAAATTATGTGGTCACTGTCTCTGATCTTGTATTCCTTCTTTTTCTATGAAAATGGTACTTTTTATAAAGTCATTAAAGGTAAGTACTGATGTCTATGAACCTATTTTGAGCTAAAGATCTGACTCTTGTTTTAGGCCAGTTTCACAGAAGAGTAAACTGCAAGTCAGATTTTAGAATAATTCTTGGGAATGAATAAAAACAGAGTTCTGCCTTGTGGTCACCTCTTTTTTGTGAGAGAAAAAGAACCTCTCTTGTAGCAGTCTCGCTGATAATGTTAGGACTGTAGAGTGAAGATCTAAATGCACTCAGGCAGCTGCAAAGGCCTAGATTGTAGTGCTCAAGGTACTTGCTGGGATTCACAACTTCTGATAGAGCTGCAAATTATTTTTTCCCAGTAGCAGAGGAGGAAAAAATATCTTCTGAGTCTTTTCCAAGTTATTCCAAGCTCTTGGGAACTTCTGCACATTATTTCTGTGAGAGGAGAAACACTTCACTTCTACTTTCTCCCTCTTAAAAATAGCAAGTTCACTGCTGATTACTCACACTTGTAAGTTCTGAATTGACATTGTAGAATCTGGGGCGAAATATTGCAACATTCCACCTGACTGGTATGTTTTAAAAGTAGAATCTACTTAAAAGGGAGTAGAAGGCCTTCTGCCATCCCAAATCACAAATGCAAAAACCTGGTATATAGTTCTCATTGCATTAGTGGCACTTTCTGAAAGGACCTTTCACAACTTTCAAGCACAAAGTAAAGGTATTTGAGCTCTTTAGCCCATTAAACTCTTTAGGGCATCAAAGCAAGCAACACTGTTGCAAAACTTCCTATTAAAAGGATTATCTCTAGATGTGGGAAAGAAAAAAACAAACAAAAAAACCCATAACAAAGTAACCAGGTTCTGTCTGTGACCTTGGGTTTTCTTTAAAACTCAAGCTGAAGCTTGGTGGTGAAGCGAGCTGATTCTGCATCGATACAGCAAATAACTTACTGCCACTTTGAGTTTATTCAGGAACTACCTAAGACACATAAAATAGTGTGTGAACACCTTTAGGAAAAGAACTTAGTACTGCTGGTTATAGTTATTTTCTGAGGATGATGACATGACCTGGCAGGCTAGATATGTACAATCTTAGCCTCAAGTTATTAAAACATCCTCTTAAATGAACAAAAATTGGAAAAGTAAGCCTAATTATGGGATTACTTATTTAATATAAATAACCTTTTAGTGGGTTTATATAGTTGCATCACTGGGAGTTGAGATACATGTAGAGTATTATTGCATAACTGAACAAGTGTTGTAAAATAGTAACCTACATTTGTCTTTTTTGGTTATGACCAATTGAAGTTTTAATTATATTTTGTTTGCTCTGCAGGTGATACAAAAATGGATTTTGGATTTGCATTTTAAGAGCTTGTTCATAATTTCTGAGTCTGGTGGTGTTTCTGCTCCACACACAGTTTTCTGTAAGCAGATTTTGTCTTGTAGGTACATGGCACTTGGTTCAAAGAAAACTGATTTCAGTTCTAGTGGTTGTGGTTTATCTTAGAAATAGGTGCAAAGGGAAAAGCTCACCAAGCTGAAAAAAATGAAAATGCTTTTGACCTTGAACAAAAACAGAGGGAGTGACTTGTAGAGGGAGGAGTGTCTCCCAGTAGAACAGGCACATTGTGCTTTTTTGCATGTGGTAGAAGTGCTGGTGGGTGGAGAGAGAGGAAAACAGGGCCATGGGCCATAGCAGAGCTGGCACTGAGGAGGAGCCTCCTCTGTGAAGGAATGCTGCTATGGACCATTAGCAGTCATTGAAGTACAGGCAGAGGAAAATAATCCCTTTTTTTTCTCTCTCTGCAATTTTTGGATCCATATCCTAGAAATAAAATCTGCATTAAGAGATAAAATTTCTTCTTACTGTCAGTACAGAAAAATTATTTGCACTGAGGGAATCAAGGGTCCTCTCCCAACGAATGCCACTCCTTCCTTCCAGTATCTGAAGAGGGACACCAAGGAAGCCAGAGAGGGATCCTTCATCAGAAACTGTAGTCACAGGACAAGGAGTCATGGCTTTAAACTGAGAAAGGAAAAATTTAGGTTAGATATGCAATTCTTTACTGTAAGATTGGTGAGGCACTGGCACAGGTTTCCCAGAGAAGTTGTGGATGCCCCATCCCTGGAAGTGTTCAAGGCCAGGCTGGATGGGGCTCTCAGCAACCTGGTCTAGTGGAAGGTGTACCTGGCCATGGCAGGGGGTTGGAACTGGATGATATTTAAGTCTTCCAACCCAAGCCATTCTGAGATTCTATGATTTTTGCCAAAGAAGATGGAATTCTAGGAAAGAGCAGGTAGTTTCAGTGGAGGACAGATGATGGATGTGTATTCCAGGAAATACAGTTCCTGATGAATAGGGAGTGTCCTGGTTTAGGGCAAATTTAGGAGAAAACCTTTGAATGGGGTCTCTCCAGAAGGCAAATTCAAGTGGCCCCTCCCCCAACTGGTTCAGGAAAAGATTTCCTTGGAGAAAAGTGGAAAAAACGGTTTATTTAACAAGCAAAATATCTACAAGCATAAAATTTTAATAATATTAAACAATTAAACCTCTTGCTGTTCAAAGAGATGGCAAATCCAGAAAAGTCCTTTCCATAGGTGTAGCTCAGCTCACTCAGTCTCTTATCAGTCCCTCTGGTGCTGGAAAGTGCTGAGGCCCAGGCCCCGGTGGGCCACAGGCGTGAACTCCCGGGGTTTGTCTGGGTTTTCAGTCCAGAGCAGATTTGAACAGATCCAAGGAAAAGGGAAAAAACCAGTCTGGGGAACTTCTCTGCCTCAGTGAGCTAAAAACTAACTGAAAGCAAAGGAGAGCTCTGTCCCTCTGTCTGTCCATGCTGCAGACAGCACAGTCCAGGAGCAGGATGGGGGACAGTGAGGGCTCTTTCTGAACACAAACTGTGCACTGCTTCTTCTTCCCCCTCTTTGCTCTCAGAGCCAGTCTTACAGGTGCAGAACTTAATATGTAACATAAACAGAACAGACAACTGGGGATACAAACATCATAAAGTCACCCCAGGACAGAGATTCATGAAATTCATGTACATTCATACATACATTTATGTATAAATTAAAATGTATATGTTTTAATTTTTGTCAGGGCTGGTAGCAACTTCTTGTTATATTTCAAGCTGAGATACCACTGGAAATGCAACCAGGGGTTTGGTTGCCTTGGGGATATTGGGAGAAGTGATGCTGTTTTGGTTTTTGCCTATTTATCTTTAATATGTTCTCTGTATTCTTCACACATTTATTTGTAGCTCTGTAGCCTATTGAATTAGTGGCTGATTTTCCCAGTAATTTTCCATGCCCTTTCCCTAAGCAGAAAAATAAAACAAATTCTAGAACTCCAAGCCCTGGGATACAAGGCCCCTGTGATATCTTTGTTCTTCCTGGCTACCGAGGTTGAGAACAACTCTTCAAGATACATTCTCATGGACAAAGTACAACTAATACCAAAGGGGAGACTCCAGAGAAGGGGCTTGATTGGGGGAGGAATTCCATCACCACTTGTCCTCCTAACTGATGCTTTTCTGTCTATTATACAAATTTGCTAAGCATATAAAAACTCTATTCACCCCACACAGCTGAGCTTTTGTCGACATCTTTCTACCAATGCCCCCAAAAGCCTTCAATAAAGGTCCACTTTTATATTACTTCCCATACTAAAATTATTTTGAATTTTGTTTCTAGGCTGGAAAAGGCAACAGAAGAAATTAGTTATTAAAACACCATGAAGATGAAAGTTCCTTTATAAATCCTATCTCTGTTTCCTCCCCAAGAACATTGCTGAGCTGGCTATTCAGGCCTTCAACTGCTATAAATTAACATTAAGATAAATGTTTTCCAGAGAAAGTACTTTTAATTTGCATCTGCAGAAGATCTGGCTTCCTTTATTCAATGATGCTACAAACTTCCTTTGTAGGTAAGAGAAAGACAGACTTTTTCCAACAGTTCATATTCAACATAATTTTCCACCAAGGAGACGGTAACAGTTTGCCAGAGTTGTCACATGCCTTGATGTCTTTGAATTTCTTCCTTGGAAGCTGCTGAAATCCTTCATGCAACTGCTCCACTTGGGCATAATCCAGGAAGAGCTTTCTCCAGCTGCTTTGGTTTATTATGTATTGGCTCGGAGAATTTGAGATCACAAGTCGAGCAAAAAGGCTAAATGTAGATTCACGCAGAACAGCCGGCTCTCTACGAACCTGTGCTCCGGGAAGCCCCTCTGACCTGTTCTCAGTGCTAATGTTCCTCAAGTTACTCCCAAGACCCCTGGGATTTGGGCTGTTGATGATAATAGGCCAACATATGTCATGCTGCATTTATGGGACAAAGGAAAAGCAAGCAGTAAAAAATCCCCTTATTTTCTTCTATATTTGTTGTATGGGGAGAGAAGCCCATTCCACATATCCTCCCTCACAAGCTAGAAATGAAGTGCTAAAGCTAAAATCTTGGCACTTAAGAAAACAGGAAGGAGAGAGGCTGAGGTCCAACACAGTGAGATATAAATCTTTGATGCTACAAGACTACCCTTGCTATTGCTTTTGGTTGTGTTTGTATGCTTTGAATATTTTTCTCTTGTGCAAATTCAGGACATTCAAGCTTATCAATGTGTTCTTATGGGAGATAAGCTCCTTCCTTCAATTTGATAAGAAGAACAGTGTCTTATTCCTCAGGCAGAACTGTCAGGTAGAAAAATATGATTGAGATAAATGAGGTTTATGTAGGTTAGAGTGGGCTCCCTGTTGCTGTAGCTGTGGTAGGGTGGAAAAATATCTCCAGCACCCTAGTGGCAAAGTAGCAGGTGTTTGCTGCCAGCTACAGCATCTTCCACCCTTCATGCTTCAGGTATTGCCATTCAGGTCTGTCTCAGTTTTGCAGCTGGATATTGAGGTTAGTCTGGATATTCTTCTTTCCTCCCTTTCCTCTCTGTCCTTCACCCTTCCCCTTTTTCGCAGTGCTGTGCAATGAACTGTGTAAAAAACTAATAGTTGTGAGGATTGCATTTGTTCTTCATTGCATCAGAAGCCCAAGTCTGAGGTAGTACAGAGAAATGGAAAGGCTCAGGTTGGGATGGCAATGTTTACAGAAGACAAACACCAGGAAAGGCTCCACAGGCCCATGTGTTGTGGCTTGCAGAGTAGCAGCCACACCACATCTATCTGCAGTCTCACAGGTGAAGAGCTGGGAACAAATCCTAATGACCTACAGAGGTGGAGCAGGATGGAGATGCTAACTGCTTTCAGCTCCAGAATGCTACAAAAAGGCACAAACCCTGGTAACAATTTGTTGCCCACCAAAGAAGAAACCAGGAGGCATGAGAAGGTCTTAGTGTCCCTTGTCTTCCCTGGTGTCACGATGGAATGGACTTAATATCTGGACACAAGCACTGCTTGGCCCAGTGGCTGGATAGATTTCTTGGTACTACCCACACTGCTGTTTCTGTGTGTGAGAAATTGAAAACTGTTTTATTTCAGTTTTAATAATAATAATAATAAAAAAAATCTGTCAATTCTGTGTTCTGATGCAGTGTTGCAGCAGCATTTCCTCCAAGATGTGGACATTCAGGAATGGAAGATGTCATGATAACAGAGTTCCAGTATTCCAGGCTAGTCCAGCTAAGTGTTTAGGCATTCCTTTTGCAGGAATGAATAATCTCTATTAATTAAGAGGATTCTTAAGTGCTTTCTTGAAATGTATTACAGGATCAAATATACTTTCTTCCCAGAGCTCAGGGTTTTTTTTTCATTTTATTCTATCATTCATGATTTAAGAACAGTGCTTGAAAAACAGCTGCTGTGAAGACTTAAAGATCTCTATAATTCACATGTTCTAAACTCAGCAGTCCTAGGATACTTATGTTCCTTTAAAAAGCAGGGGAAGGAAGGGACATGCAGAATCTTTAAGATGCTATTTAAAAAAAAAGACTTAAAAGGAACAGGGAAAGTTTTATCCTTTCATTGCTGAAGAAAAGTATGCCAGAGTTGTGCAGATAATCAAGCATCTTCTCCACACTTTAAGAGTACAGAATGTCATTTGCCTCCTTCAGTTACATCTAAACACTTTATAACTTGAAAAGCTATACTTGTATTTTTAGATACATCTCAGGAGAGCTTAGGAGAGCTAACCTTAGTAAGTGTATACACATTTTATGTGAGCTGTTGTGCTCTTTAGTTATAATAAAATGTTTTTTTCTGATGATTTGCAGGAATATTTTATATGGAATCTCTGTTTGGCTTAGTCTGACTTTCTCACTATTGCAGTTTTACTGCAAGGAAAAACCCAGATAGACATTCCATGATTATTGTGTGTCCTGGTTTCCTGGATGTCACCTGCAGCAGTTTGGGAAGGACAGGGGAGTTCTGGCTCAGAAAAAGGGTGTGATTGGAGGAGGAAGAGAGTGGTTGGGTGATTGTGACCAGGGAAGAACAGTAGGGTTGAACAAGTATTTTTTTTTTAATCTTCCTAAAACAGAGAGCTGCAAAATGTACTATAATCCTAATCTTGACTGGTGAAGTCAATGGGAATTTTGCCTTTTTTTAGGACTAGTTTTTTTCTCCTTTCTGTGTGCTTGTCAGACAATATTTTTTTGCTATCAGAGTATTTTCTTAGGTATCAGGAATATATCCACAGTCTGAATATATGGCTCATACAATGCTAAATACTTTAAGTTTTTTCAATTTGTAGTCATTAAGGTCTAAATATTGGAAATTTGAACTTCTTTGCTGAAGGTATTCTTCCTCATTTATTCCACCTTGGATGAGCTGCATTTTTCTGTGCTTTACTGTTATGACCAAAAGCAGCAGTGGACATTTGAACATAACAGGAGAAAAACACCAAAGTCATTTACCAGTTAAGGCATCTCCTACCCTGTGAACTTGTCCCAGGTCAGGCATCCAGGGGCAATGAAAAAATACATATTTTTGTACCTGAAAGTGTTCCATCACTTTGGATTTTAGTATTTGCATAATATTTATTTAAATAAAAGATTTTACCTTTTGGTAAAATGTCACCGTGAATTTATGATTCTAATTTGCAGAATCAATATTTCTTTTTTGTTCATGACTGAAGCAGTTCAGCTCCTCTTGTCACAGTTATTTTTTCTGTTTACAGGGTTGAATTCTTGTCTTGAAACTAATATTTTCCAAGCCCATATGGTAATAAATATGTGCTAGCTCTTCCTTTTTCCCCCAATTTTGCTTTACAAGATAAGGCCGTCCCTGTCTTCTTTTTACAAACTATGCATAAAGCACACTCTGTGCTCAAATGTGATTATTAAAAAAATAAATTACATTTTTGAAAAACAATACAATATATAGAGGACAAACACAGGTTCTGAACTTGTGAATTAGTGTCTTTTTTCCCATTTCCTTGCTGATGGACTATTGCATCTTAGACAGTTTTAGGGTTTTTATCATGACTTTACTATTGGTAAAAGGCTTTAGACTTATGAACTGCTCAGAGTCCAATGAATACTGATTAACTTACTTATTTAAATGAATATTCCAGTGTGTGGAGACAGCATGCACCACTCATAAAGTTTTACCTTCTTACGTACTTTCCTTAAATTTAAAACCAATGCATATTATTACAGAACTTCATCATTAGAGGATGAAAGCATTTTCTTTCTGTGCCACTTTAAATAATTTTAAACCTAGAATATTTGAATTTGAGACCTGTTTTTTTATTTACTCAGCACTTATTTACATAATCAGTACTTAGACATTTCCCTGTACAGTTAAGCCCAGCCCATTGGGTGGTTAATTTTAGCTGTTAGTGTTTTTTCCTACTTTCTTTTTATTTTGCATGCTGCGCCTTTGGACTTCAGCTAAAGGATTCCAATACAAAACAAAAAAGCCATTTTTAAGACTGGATAGCTAATATTTCTCTGCACAGAGAGTCTTGGGAGCAGGTATTTTGGACCTATTTTTCTGTATTTTCAAAAGACTGAGGATGCATCTCAGAACACTTCTGTGTCAGTTGTGCAAAAAGGATTCTGAACTACAAACCTAAAAATCTGTCTGGATCCCTCTGATTGGCACTTTCTAGCTTTATTTGCTGAAGCTGGTCCATTTTTGCTTTCACATCAAGCTCTGCTTTTCTTCCATGTTTTTGGCAGAATAACTCTAAGATAGTTTTAAGGCTGTTGTGAACTAAGTGAGGCTGTTGTTTCCAGCGAGGTATTTGTGGTATTCCCTTGTCATTGTGCTTGCTGACAAGACAGTTTTGGGGCTAGAATTTCTCTTTATTCTTAGTGTGACTGGTTGCCAGAAAATGAGCACCATATGCTGTATTTAGTTTAATAAAGTTTTTGGTGTGTTATCTATGTCATTATTCCTTCTGTAACATGTTTGTAATGTAAAATTAGGAAGTTGGGAGAACTGGAAAGTCTATAAAGATGGCAGAGCTGCTGCTCAGAAGCAATGAGCAAAGAAAGCCCCATGGGGAGGGTTTGCAAGCCCTGGCTTTCTGCCATTTCAGCTTTCTTCAGGTGACAATAGAGAACAAATATTTGCATTCTGACTACTTGGAGACCCAGGGAAAAATATCCATTATCAAGGGATAGAATTAGAGTAGATTAAAAAAATTATTTTACCTGAAGATAGGCATAGTCAGTAGTGAGCTTTTTTTTTTCTTGGCTGACTCTAAAGATAGATATAGATATGTCCAGACATAACATTTGCTTGTCTTATAGGTAAAACTCCCTTGTTTCATGTTTGTCTTAATAATGGATAATGTTCAGCTCTCTGGCTTGCACAAATGTTATGCAAAACATTTCCTGTTTTCTAACTAGCTCTAGTTCTGAGCTTGGAGAAAGCTTTTGGCACTCCTCATCAGAGGAATTCAAACAGCTTCCCAGCATGCTTTTATGACCTGCTTAATACACAGGGACTTGGAAGCAAAAGTGGATGTAAACCAGGTTTTAGGGAACAGGCTTTACATATTTATTTTTTTTTTCTGATTAGCTTGCCTGAATTTCAACAATTGATTTACTTTCCAGAGTTTGTCACCACCTAAGTCTTGCATTAGCTACTGTCAGTGGTAGCAAACTCTCCATTTGTTTTCAAGCAGTTCTTTTCAGGTATCTTAGGTCTGCTTTCAGAAAATTAGAGACATCCACTTACAAGACTTTTTAAAAATAAGGCACTAAGGGAATTGTAGCTTTGCAATGTGTATGTATGTGATATCTCATAAGCTCTTTAGTTTGTTCTCTATCATAATAAAGCTATTTTTGTGATACAGTAATTCTGGTCCTGCTTGAACAAGAAATACAGAAAATCTCAGTCTCATAAGGAACCAAGATCTGCAGTATTTCTGTGCTGATTTTTTGAAGAGAGCAGATGTTGGGAACATACTTTATTAAGCTTTTAGATGTATATTTAGAAATGAAGAAACCTTCATGCTTGGTCCTGTGCAGCAGTCCATTCATCACTGGGTAGTACCTTGTCAGGGCAGGAATTTAGGAATTTCAGTGGAATTTGCAGAAACTCTCAAAGAGACAATTGCTGGACAGTCCTGCCCATTACAGACTACATTTCTTGCTTGCTTGTGGGTGATGATGCAGAAACCACAAGATTTGCTTGCTCATTCTGGTTTTCACATCTGTGTCTCTGTAACACTCATGGCAATGCACTCTGCAGAATAACAAGGTATTTTCTTTTTCTTGTTTTTTCAAAAACTGGTGTGCTTGTCATGTCTGGGTGCTTTGTCACACCAACCCAAGCATGTGGTCCACCCCATGTAAGACTTGTTGATGTGACTCACTGAGATGCCAGCTGTGGTGAGCCAGAGACGAGTTGTTAGCCTGAACACATCATTCACAAGGCCAGAGAAAATAAGCTATTAAAAACATTCTAGGATAAGTGTGACTCCCAGTCTGAAATTAGGATTTGGAAACAGCCAGATCATTCTAGGCTGAAAATGAAGACAAAGGTAACATGAGCTACAGCAATGAATACAAAACAGGTTCTGCAGCTGTGATCCAGCTGATCACAAGTTATTCCCTTTGCACTGTTACCTAAATTTGTAACGCAGCTGACCTATCAAGCCCAAGTGACCAGTTAGTACTGATGCATGGATCCTGAAAGTGGTTTAAAAGAAGAGAAGCCTCCACAGTATTGTGATGGGCCAGAAGAGACGAGTGTGTGTAGGTGGATAGAGGAAGGTTGACGGTGAAGGTGCTGTTGCAGTGTTGTCTCTTCTAGCTCCCTCCTGTGTCCTCAATTCTGCCACTGCAGAGGCCCTGGTCTTGATTTGCATATCAGTCGTAGGTTATAAACAGCTCAAAAGGGGCCTGGTATATTCCACTTTACCTTCATTGCTGCTGAATTTGGCCCCTTGAATCTGTTGAAGAGCTTTGATTTGTAGGGATGACTACTGCAGAGGCCCTCTCTCCTCCAGCAGTGATGGTTCCCTGCATGGCTCTGTGTGACAGAGCTCTGTGCCTTGTGGTGGCTAAAACAGGGACATGTAGGGAATGTCTTTCACCACATCTGCTAAATCAATTGCTAAAATATGATGTGACAGCCCTTGTCAGATTTTTTGTTTTGTGCACACTGAAGACGCAGTGTTGTGGCCTCTTTGTGGCAGGTTGCCATTGATCTTTGATCCCTTTTTAATCTCTATTTTCCTTGTTTATGATTTTAGTTGTATATTACTAGGACTGAGACTCTCATAAAACTGAAAACACCCATATCTGTACTTTCACTCAGAAAACCCAGCAAAGGCAGGCAAATGTCACAAGCTTTCTGAACACAAATGATTCTCCCTCAACCCTGCCAGACCAGTGGCAGAGGTTCTCACGGACATCCAGGGAGTGACATGGTGACTTGGGCACCAGGCTAAATACAGATTTTAGATGTTGGTGCTTAAGTGACAAACATGATGAATTATGAAGAATCAATGAGGTGAGCAGGGAGAGCAAAAGTTCTTATCACTGCTATGGGCTAAATTTTGAGCCAATTGCAAAAATAATTCAGGAAAATGTTGCAAAGAGGGATTGTCATTATTAGGAACAACTTTCTGCACTCTGTGAGCATCTGTAAACAAATCTTGGAAGTTAGAGCAGATAGATGATCTCTGAGACCAATATAAGCATGAGTGATGCACTAGAAATTTTAATGCATGTCAGAAATTATAATCCATACCTTTGCCAGATAAGGAATCTCTGGGACCTCTATGACTGTTTTTTGAATACTGTATGAGAAAAATCATAAATACAGAGCATGGAGTTTTCCTTTCTTGCCCTTTGAACCTGAAACATTGGTATTCATAGTGGATTTAGGGTCTTCCTGTTGTAAAAATCGTGTAGTGGAGAGGGACGGGGGATTGTTTTTATTCTTTCTTCCAGTAGCCCCCCCTATTCCCTCCCAAAAAGCTCTGTATTGTTGAATGCTAAAAGACCTGGGGTTTACAATGAACGTCCCTGTGTAAGATCTGTGATAAAATTGCAGGAACAGGCAATATTTCAAAGTTCTCTAAGATTTAAATATTAAAAGCTCTTATCTTGTGTAGATTCCTGCTAAGAATACTGGGACATGCCTCTGTACTGGAATATATATTATGTTTTAATCTTTGATGGTGTATTGTTGGTTATTAAAATGCTGGTAATTTTAGAGGTCAGTGTAAGCCTGCTGTAAAAATGTTTTGCAGGAATTTAAATGTAAATGTGGGGTTTGGCAGTCAAGTGACTGATTTCAGACCCTGTGGAAACCCCACTCTTTTTACGTTTTATTTTTCATACAACTCCCTATAAATGGGTAAGATTTACTTAATTTCAGCATTCTAACATCCAGTTGAAGGAGTCATCTGGATTCTCTCTGTAGTTAATGGAAAGAGATAAGCTCCTCCAGACAGTGCCTTATCTCAGAAAGGTGAGATAAATCTGCTTTTAGAGATCTTTATCCATTCCTATTGACAACAGAGGAATGTTGGAGAGGTGGTTCAGACTAGATGCTTATCTTTAGGTGGCTGAAGTTAGGTAGGATGTTTACTCCTTACCCTAGGTGGTTTTGAATCAGACTTTCTAGTTATGAACTGATAACAAGGGAAGAAGTTCCTCTAACACAATACCTGATCACACCAGTGAAGCTTCAGGTTTTTCTAAAAGTGGGCTGGAAGGTTAGAACAGCAGCTCACAGGAGGAATGGGAAGATGTTCCCATGATTGTGGCACTGGTTGAGGGAAATGTCTGTTCTGTTCCACCATGCAATTCCAGGCTGACCTGGGGCTCATCTCCCTCATCAAATGACACATCATTGTCTGGCAATCAAAATTTTGCCTCTCTGGAAGGCGTTTTTGAGGAGTTAAGACTAAGTAGTTAAGTACCCACTAAACTGGGAACAGCACAAATAACTGGAGAAGCAGAAGTAGGAGTACTGTGAGTGGGCAGGAGCTGCCTGTCACCCAGACTTTCCAATGCTTTTAATTACAGGGATCACATAAGAATGAGAACCTCAATGAGAACCTCCCCAAACCATTTATAGCACACCCCTCTGGCAGCTAGAGGTTGCTTCCAGGGAAAAGAAGGAAAGAAATCTTTGAAGAGACTCGTGATGGGAGGCAGCTGCTGTTGAATCAATGGAGAATTTCTTCTTAAGAATTTCTTCTTAATAATATAGTAAGATCAGAATACATAGGAAAATAAATGTGTGGGTATTTAAAGACTATTTCTCTATATGCATCTGTTACCATTCACTCTTATGGCTGGAAAATTATCATCTCTATATCCCACAACATTATACAGTGGAAAGAACACTTATACACATTATCTTTTCATGTATTGTTTTTATCATCAGGACCTCTCTAAACCAATGAAGCTCCTAGAAACAGATACAGTTTCTTTAAAACTTCCATATATCATTGTGTAGTCACAGGAAATAGTGAGAAAAATAATTGAAAAACAGTTTATAAAAGACTGCTCCTTCATTTTTATTAATGTGAAAGCAAAAGTGACTTCCTTGCAGAATACAGAAACAACAGAGACCTTCCATCCTGCAGTATCCAATATTTTTTTACTCCTCTGTACATAATTTTAGTGGATCCTGAAAGGAGAAATTTAAGAGGTGTGGTTTTTGTGGAGGCATCTGAAAAAGGTAAAGGAATCCTTTAAAATGGAAGAGTTTAGCAAGACTAGATCTCAGACCTTTAAAGCATGAATTTCCCAAACAAATATAACATGAAAGCCCATCTTTACACTAAATAAATGACAATTATAAAGATACCAAAAGCATGCATTAGAAAATTAGTAAATTTGTCAGTAATTGTTACAGTAGACCAATAAATATCTAACATGACCTGCAAAAGGAACATATAAAAATATCTTCTTCTCTTCTAAATTTCAAGATTACTTTAGTAATAGCATACTTGCCAAGATCACGGAGGTTTTTTTTTGTTATTAAAAATATTATTGATGTTGATATCTAGACAATATGATACATTCCTTTACACACTTTCTGTGCTATGAAGAGATAACACAATATTTATAGGAAAGCTGAAACCAGTAGCAATGGGTAAAAATACCACAAGATGTCACTGCTAACCCGGCAAAACGGCTGCTGCTGCCAAGCTCCTAGACAACATGCTATTAATTTATAATAAAAGGTATCTGACAGCTTTATTCTGATGAATTATGGGAATCCAAAGCACAATTCCAAGTCTTTGGTTTATAAATTGTCATTGATTTTAATGTTCTTTGTAAAGTTGTGGCACGCAACAAATTTTCCTGCCAAAAGCTGTTAAATAAATAGTCATCCTTTGCTCCGAATAGTACATTGAACTTGTTAGAGTGATGAGCAGAATGAATTGATGGTTGTCCATAAACCATTTATGACAGAACACACAGCAGCAATTCAAACAATTATTGAATGCATTTATTAGAGTTGTTTTTGTTTTTTTTTTAAATACTCCACTGAACAGAGAGGAGTGGGCACAGGTAATACAGGAGCAATTTGACACTTTGCCTGATGCTTCCTCTAGAATAACACATGGCTGGGGCTGCCACAGGAATTCTGAGAAGCACATTTTTCTCCCCCTGAAACGATTTGATTTCCCAGCATAGGAGATCTGGCACTATGAACATATATTTCATACCCTCTGGAAATAGACAGTTATTGTAAAGACAAGCTAATTTTCCTTTCTAAAAATTAACTACTAACTCTTGTGTTCCTTTGAAAAACTTAAAAAATGGTTATAATAGTTGTAATTAATTTTAAGCTCAAATTTATATATATTCTTGATAGCACTATCTGTAAAGCCAAAGCTGTGGAAAATTTACCTTTTCTCATGTAGTGTCTTTTGCTAAAGCTCACAACCACATGTAATTACCTTTGGGAGGGAAAATAACCCAAACCAACAAATTGCAAACAAATACATTTCCAAACCTTTGCCCTTTTTCTAGATCTGAAGTGAGAACAAATCCCTTTAGCAATTTAAAGAGGTAGCAGTGTTGAAGGAGTTTGGACATGGAAGGACTGGAAGACTGGTTTAAAAACAAAAATCAGGTTGCTTATATGATACTGTTAACCAAAAATAGAAAGTGGAGGTGCTAGAAATCTTACAAGTAAGCTTGGTAAAGTTTGCAGCACCATTTTGTAGAGGCAGGGACAGATCCACAGATTATATAAATTGATTTAGCTCAAACTTTGGGGGTAAAAAAGTGGTTTTACAGGAGCTGAACACAGGGAGCTAGCTGCATTTTGTCAGTTCACTGAAGCTGTATGTATGCACAACTGCTATGCTTGATTAAAGAAATTATACCCTTAAACTTTGGTATTTACATATCCCTGTACTCTAAAATCTTGGCAAGATTTCAGTTCATATGTGTAAAATCATACGAAGCAAAGTTTTTTGCCTGATACTTTTGCTTTTTGCAAAAGCATAACTGAACAAGGAATTTTCTGGGTTTTACTTATTCTTTACTCATTTCCAGATATGGTACATAAACCTTTAATTTGAATGTATTTTGTCCAAGGGGCTGCATAATGTGAGTAATGTAACTCCTTTTTTAAAGAAAGTATACTGAAAAGTTGGGAACAGAAATAAAGAAACAATTAGAAAGTTTTTGTAAAGCTGGCTCCTACCAACAGCTTGTCTGGAAACATTATGGTCTGACATATAAACACTGTGTTTACTAACATTTCAAAATGCAGCCTATAATCTGTGTACACTTGTAATTTTATTAATGCTTTTTATTGAAAGTTACAGACAAGTACAAATGTTTGAATACAGTGTGACTTATAGGTATGGACAGATGTCAACACACTTAAAAAGCTTTTAGTTGTATGAATATTTAGATTTTAGTTCTGCGAAGGTACAGCAGTGAGGGGAAAAGATTTGTCAGTATACATTTATGTACATTTGTAGTGTACGGGAGGTTTTGGTGTTTATTGAAATTGAAAGTTGATGAGTGTTTTGTTAAAATGTTGCTTGGCTTTTCCTCGTGAGAATCCTGCTTCTAGCCCACAGCAGATACCTCTGTGCACTGGAAAGTGCTGCAATGCAAGGGAAGAGGAGATACTTTGCTGTTTTGGGGAAAGGGGGGAAGTTTGCGCTAACACTGAGTGCTTTGACAGTAATTCCTCTCCACTCAGGTTTGCAACTGAGGGTAGGATTGTGCAAACCCTCTTAAAATCCCTGTAAGAAAATACAGCTGATTCTCCCCATTTAACATCTGAAAATAAACAAACAGAACCTTCAAATCCTTAGACATCTCACCGACATTAGCAAAATAAACAAACCCCACAAAGCAGACAGGTTGAGTGAGACATGATTTCTAGAATCCGTGTCTCTGAGGAGTACTTGGAAGTATTAGATCTCATTTTAGTGTGCAGCTTTTGAAAGAAACAGCCAGGGTGTAATTGGCTGCTGGTGTAAATCGTTCTTGTTTCTTGCAAACTACTGGAGCTGGGATAATTTACTCCAGCCGAAGCTCTGCTTCCCCCGAATGTAGTCAGATTTGTCTGCTAGTCTTTCAAGCTCAGGAAAAAAAGAGATAGAAATCTTTCTGTACATGTTTTCCCCTTGCAGCTGGAAAAAAAAAAGAAAAGGGAAAGAAAAAAAATATGAAAGGATCCCCTACCCTCCCCAAAAGCTCTGAAAAAAATGTTTCACGCAATTTTTATGGGACCTCTGAGGACCTTGAATTTTTAAGTAATCTTTTTTGATGATTTTAGACAGACCATTAAGCTGAGGATAAAAGTCCCTCTGTTCAATATCTGGATACATTAAGCATTAGGCTTAAAATTTACAGCTTTCATTTTGACAAGAAAAATGGCATGTTTGGTCTCAAGTGCTACCTTGAACTGTTTTTCAACATTAAGACAGGTTGTCAGTCTGAGGGGAGGAGGTCTGGGCACCAGTGGCAGCTGCTGCTGCTCTTGCTGTGTGCACATGCAGGGATAGAGAGATGCAGCATTGCTGCCTGTCAAGAGCTGCAACTTGAGAATGCTTTGGCTTTTTTTAAGTAAAAGGAAAATTATGCTGATCCAGGAGAAGACAGAAAGCAAATGGGGTGTAATTTCTGACTGTAAAATAAGTGTTTCATCCAAATATTTGAAAGAATCTAAACCAGGGGAAGATGGAAAATCGAGAATCATATTTCCAAGAAAGCTTTAGGGATTAGAGTATTGAGGAGCTTGACTTCCAGCTTTCCTGGTGCTGGTATTCCAGAATGACTTGCTTTTCTCAACATCTGAGCATATTTTACTAAGCAGCAACCCCTTTCAATTTTGTCCTATATCTGAAAGAGAGAAAGAAAAGCAGACATATTTATTGGCAGTGTCCTCAGCTGGGAAGATACAGGAAGATTAGGTCATTAGGAATCTGATAGGGAGACTTTCACTATGTTAATTCAAGGCACAACCAGTGTACAGCTGGCCTTAACAGTATTTTGTATGGGAAAAAAAACAGCCCAGGCCATTAAGTAGTGGAGGATCACATTTGATATCTGTAGGCATTTCTTTTGAGATTTGCCAGGGTTAGCTGTTGCTTTTGGTTTGGTGGATTATTAGGATCTTAAATAATTTTATTAATTAGATTGAAGGGGCAGGGGGGCAGTGACCACCCCATGCAGGATCATGTACTTGTCTCTGGAAAGGAGTAGAACAGTCTCAGTCAAGGAGAGTGCCCATCTCACTTGCAGGTGCCAAACCAGGATTGCTGGACAACATCACAGTACAATGACTTTGTGTTTTAATGAGGCAAGTTTTGAAGAACTTGGTAAAAATTTGCTTAATGGTAGTGGGTGAAGAGACAACTCCAGGGAGAGATTAGCCTTTTGTTGCTTGGCTGAAGTCATTGAATTTAAGAGAACAAAAATTAATCCAGTAATTGACCATCTTTCAAATTAAAGTAGAGCTGGAAAATAAAACAACTGTAGAAAAATGCCTCTGGGCTTTTCCCATATGAGCAGAGTTAGTAACTGCTGCCAGCATATATGTCCTGGTAAAGGTCACAAATCTTAGGGCAAAAAAGCTTTGATAACCAGTCAAAGGAAGATCTGAAACACCTATAAAACTGCATCTTGTCTAGCTGCAGGAGGCAACACATGATCAGGCCATGCAAAAGCAAGAGGCATATGACTGGTTTGCTGGCATTAGCCTGTATTTATTGTCCCTGTTATTATTAACTTCAAGCATCTTGTGATTTATCTGATATTTGAAAAGAAGGACAGCAAACAAAAGGAGTTGTTGTTTGTTTATTTGTTTCTAATTTTTTTCTTTGGAAGCAGTAAAATATTAACTCAGTGCAAGTATACTAGGCTGTTGTCTTCACACAGTCAAGAGAGAGATGACCTACCACCACAAATACCACTCACATGTTTTTCAGAGACATTAAATAGGAAAATATAATCTCTCAAGTCACAAGAGAGCTGAGAAAGTGGACTGTAACAGGGTCAATTAAACAGGCTTAGTTACGATGGCTGTTGTGAGTACTTGCCACCCTTTGGGTTAAGGCTTACAGCCTGATCACATAGGGTCAGGATCACACATTGGGTCAGAAGTACCTAGAAATACTCATAAATTCCTCCATGCAAAAAATGCAATTTGATGATCAATAATTCAAAGTGAAGAACACTCCTACCGTCTCTCTCATTTCTAAAACATGACTGAAAATACCTAAATGTTTTAAAGTCAGTGGTCTTGATGAATTGCTGCTTCCGATGGATGAAGTACTCTCAGAACTGTCACTTGCCTGTTTTTGAGACACAAAAGTCTCAGGAAAAGGAACTGGGGTATTTTGACCCTGTTGTCTTTCCTTTAAGAATTCTAGGAGAAGTAACCAACAAAATTCTTTGTAAGCACAGAGAAGTTAACAAGATGAATAGCCACCGAATGGATTTGTCAAGAGAAAAATCCTGTCAAACCAATCTAACTTCCTTTTGTGAGAGGCTATCATATCCTGTGGATAAAGGAAAAGCAGCAGATGACATATTTTCACTTTAGGCTTTTGGCAGTGTCTTGTGACATTTTGATAAGTAACCTAATATTGGTGAAATTATTGTAGATGGGGCCCAAAATCGGTCAGGAAACTGAATGTAGAGAATTTTCAGAGGTTTGCTGTCAAAATAAAGTGTAAATTTAAGGTGTTCTGCAGGAGTCTGTCCTGGGTTCAGAGCTATTCAGTATTTTGGTTGCAATTTGGGTGATGAAAGAGAGTACACTTACTGAATTCCCATGTGACATGGTGCTAGGAGAGAGTGGGAGCACATAGAGGACCTAGATTTGAGTAAAAAGTACCCCTCATTAACATAGATTCAGAGATTAGAAGAAATTAAATGCAATTTGATAGGAAGATTTACAAGTGTCACACTCAGATTCATATGACCAGAAGTTCAAGTTGGGGGGAAAAAATCCTTTGATAGGAGCTCTGTGGAGCAGGACCTGAGAGGGATGGTAGAGCATAAGACAAATGTAAGTCAACAATGTCATGCTCTTGTGAAAAAGGCAAATACCATTTTGGAAAGGATCAACAGCAGTACAACCTGCATGACCCATGAAATTTTTCTGCTTTTTTTAGCATCTGTTAGACCTCAGCTTTAAGGCTTTATCTGCTTTTGTGTAGAGCAGTTCGAGAAAGATGTGGACTGGCTGGAGAAAATACAGAGGAGAACAGTGATAGTGATCAGAGGTCCAGGAAATGTGACCCCTCTGAAGGGAAAGTAAATTAATTTCCTTCTAAGATAAAAAAGCAAGGACTGGGGGGTATGTGACAATGATATGCAACTACACAAAAGCAGAGGGACAATGCAGGAGAGGTTGTGGGAACCCCATCATTGGGTCTCTGACAGAAAATATAAACATCAGGAATGATAACAGTAAGAGTATGAGAAGCCAGCATGTTTCCTGGCAAAGGCTGGGGACCACCACATTAGGTGGAATCTTCCCAGGGATAAGGATCTCTGTCATGCCTAATTTTTTTGAATGTTAATTTTTAGAAAACATTTAGGTTGATTCATTTGAGGCTGAATGTCCTAGCTCATACAGGTAAAGCAACAGTCATCATTGTGTAACGCTGATAAATCAAGGGAGTGTTGATTTAAGATATGCATATGCAGGGACTGACAATAATATTTTCTTTCTATAAAGAAACCTTTGGGTCTGACAGATCTGTAGCTAAAAGTTCAGTGTGGAAGTTTGACTTTTATATATATAAATATTGTAGAGTGGAAAATAATGCTGAGGAGTGTTGATATTATTTGCTCTGCAATACTGATCACAGGTCTGACTTATGCTTTAACTATGAGCAAAGACAGAAAAATGAGGATCCCAAAATCTAAAGAGGGTAATATTTAAAAAAATCCTTCAAAATTTTGTTTTCAAAAGTGATCCAGGCACTTAAGAATCTACACTCCACTGAATTTCAACTCACTTTTGAAAGCCTGATGGAGATGGGTTATCATCTTTGGATGGATTGCAAATAGTGGGAATAGCTCCTGCAGCTGCTTTCATTGCAAGTGTTGTCTGAATGTTTATATTTGCCATCCAATTCCAAACTCACATTTGCGGGAGAATAAAACCAGAGAGAGTGCTGGACAGCAGATGAGACTAACTGAGGGCTCTATATCCCCAAAATCAGTGATGTAAAACAAAAAGTATGAGTAATCAATACTGTCCATCTACCTGTGTTTTGCTCTTTGACAGTTTCACACCAGTCACTGTAAGACAAGTGGTCCTAGCAGAGAAATGCAATGGGAGAGACTGGAAGAGACTTTCAGCTCCTCAAGGGTAGGTGAAGCCTGGAGAGAAAGCTAAGGAAAAAGTAGCAGAAGTGGTAAACTCTAAAAAAAAAAAATTGAGGTAGGCAGGACATGAAAATGCTAAGAACTGAAGGATCAGGATTTTTTAACTGTGGATCTCCATCACAACATCTTCTCCACAATGAAAAGGGCAGGAGAAGGGGAAGTAGTTCTAAGTGAGAATCAACACAGAAGGCAACATCAGAAATACAGTGACTGACAGGAAGAAAGTGGGAAGATGAGATTTTACCTAGAGTAGATTGTACTAAGATGGAACAAAAATTCCAGCAAATTAAAAAGCAGGAACAGGGAACTTGGAAAAAGAAGGGTTTTTTTGGGAAGTCAGGAGGATAGGAACTTGGGGCTGAAAAATTAGTATTAGAAACATGTAAGTCAAAATGATTGACACATAATTCAGTGAAACAGTCAATTCTTATCTACCTTCACTGGGATTGAAATATGTCTTTGCATATGTTTGTAAGTAATGCCTTCCTGCATACTATCCCTGTTGTCTCCCCATTTGATGAACTAAACTGCTGTGAGTTTTCTAAATTTGACCAACACCAAATTACTGAACCAGGATATAAATTTCTGTCTCACTTTACAAACATGCCAGCTTGTCAGACTCTTATTACAGGAACCAGTACAAAACCCTGCTGCTTTTTAGGAGATGTGTTTGCAGTATGGATCTGCAGACATGATAGCAGAAGCAACAGCACATCCTTCTATAACTCGTGTTTGAGTGGAGTCTGAGCACAGCATTTGCTTTTCTTCATAACTTTACTTCTTTTTCCTGATTTTATTGAGTACAGCCTATTTGTGCTTTGGACAAAAAGCTGGGGTTAGCTAGAGGAGTTTTAGTTGGCCTGCCATCAGTTCTAAATAGCAAAGAAAAATGAACTTCAAAGCAAAGTGCATTTCAATAAAAAAAATGAAGAAAGAGACATGAAGACTTTACTAAGGTCATGAACTAAGAGAGAGAGAGAGAAAAGTAGCTGTGGCAACAATAATTTATTTTTAGTTTCTACCGAAATCCAAAGTGTAGGAAAATTAAGGTTTTGTAAGCTATGCTCTTAATTATTCAGAAATCATTATTACACTGGCTGTTTAGAGCAGTATTACATGATGCAGGTCTCCATCTGAGTCATTGTCTTAAGTCCAAGTGATTGTATGGTAAACACACAACCATGCCTATAGTGGCTAAATAAGCCTTGCAATGTAATTCTCAGGGAAGAGGAAATAATGTTATTTATTTTATATATGTATGAATTGAGGAAATGGTGTATCACCTATGGTTGCACAGCAGTTTGAGTAAGAGTCCTGAATGGAAATGAATAATGGTGATTGCTCTGTTATCCTCTTCCAGTCACTAGGCAATTCTGCCTCTCACAAATGCTATGTAATATCTTTAAACAAGTCCCAGTTTTGAATATTTTAAT
Source organism: Parus major (assembly GCF_001522545.3). NCBI lineage: Eukaryota > Metazoa > Chordata > Aves > Passeriformes > Paridae > Parus > Parus major. The sequence goes on from NC_031773.1 coordinate 62,330,534, forward strand.
GGAACTTTCAAAGAAATTTGCACAAGTTAAACATTCATAACCCAAAGAAATTAAAAGACTCTGGCAACTTTGAAATTCCAGCTCTCACTTCTAAAGATAGCAGTTGTGTCATTCTTTTAAAATGCTAGGGGGGAGTTTGTGAATCTGGGCATCACACCAGGCTCTTAGAATCACGTCTCTATTTCTGCGCACTAAAGGAGGATCAGGGCTATTAGGCATTTTTTGAGGAGACCTTTCATTAACTCACTATGTTTTATATTGCTTTAGTACTTTCACTGCAGCTTTGCTTTCATTTTTTATTGGTATTGCATCTTTAGTATTACCCATCTCATTGCTTGAGTCACATGGGAATATCTCTGCTGTTGCAAATAATGACAGGAAAGATAATAGCTTGTACTGCAAGGAACATATATAATGATTCAGAGTCTCTTCCAGGTCAGGTTTTAGTGGGTGCAATGCAGACTGGCATAATTAATACTATATACAGTGGCTCATGTTCATGTGCTCAGAAGCTGGAGATACCAGCTGCCTTGTAGATGAAAGTCAGGTCAGTATATATATGTATTTATACATATATTTATGTTTTTTTGGCTCAGTAAGGATACCAGAGTGCTCCTTTTTGTTTTAGTTATTGAGCAGCAGTAACAGAGAAAACTCAAAAAAGCCAGAGCCTTTGCTTTCTGGGCCAGCAGCACTGCTCCTGGAAGGATAATTTACCTGAAGAAAGGCAGAAGAGAAATGAAGTTGCTCCTGTAGTAGCAACGGAAGAGAAATGAGTGAAGGGATGAATTTCCTGCAATCCAGAAAAGGCCCATAGGTAGATTTCATTTTATTAAATTAATCATTGGCAAGCTGGCAAACGTGCTGGGTGAGGCAAAAGAGTTGGTGAGGGAACCTGCTGTCATAAACGTGTTCCTGGAAGAAAGCTGCATTGGGAAAATTGTGTGGAACAAGAGGAACTGATAACTATGGACAGTCCAAAAGAAGCACACAAAGGCTGCACTGTGGGAAGGAGCAGCAAGCCTACCTGCAAAAGTTCCACATTTGTGTGCTTCTCATTTTCTGTGCATGTATCTGCTTTTTATGACACATTTATGACTCACCCTTCTTGGGCACTGGCATCTACAGTGATGCTCCAAAATCTTGTTTATGAGAAATGGCCTTCTAGGCTCTGTGTTCCAAATTTATACTGTACCTGCAGTAAAAGTGGCTAAACCAGGCCTCCTGCTAAGGAGCAGAAACTACAGATAGGGAGATAAGAAGTTTTGCAGGTGGCTCATAGGTCAGCATTGGCATCCTATTGCCAGTGTTTTATCTCTCCATTTGGCATAACTTTCTTTTCTGTTTTTCTCTTGCCTGTAAAATATTTAAGGGAGTTTTTCTCTTCAAGCAGGTTGAACACTATAATGTCTTTTCTGTTCATGGACCAGTGAGCACTCCAGCTTGTCAGTATTCAAATTACTATCAAACTCTTTAGTACCTGTCTAATTAAAACAGAACTTACTTGCTGATCTCTTCATGCTAAAGCAAATGAAATCCTAATAGGAAAAGCGATATATCACTTAGATCAAAAGAAAATGAGTAACTATAACATAACCACATCTCTTCTATTTTTTTCCTTCTTCTTGAAGTGGGGGAGGAGAATGGCAGGCGATTCCTGTTTTCAGATAAAAACATATGTTCTGTCGCAACCTTCTTATTGATTCCCTGTACTAGCAAAATCCCTGCATTTTACTATAGTGAGATGGAAATTTCCATAGCTGAGGAGAAGCATAATTCCAGGGATGGAGCATGGGGAGGGGAACAGGAGATGGCAAATTAGGGAAGAGAGCACACTGGGGAAAGGGAATGTACCCCTAGAAAGTTTTGAGCTGAATGTAGACCTTTTGCTTTGTTGACTAAAGGAAGGTGCTCTGTGGAAGTCCCCAGTCCTTTTTTTTGGTTCCATTAAATTGCCCAAGAATCTTTGGGGAAGGGCTGTCTTAGTCTCTCCGATACTCTTGGGTTATTGATAAAAATAGAATAGAGAATATCTCCTTGTTTCCAGTCTATTTGCATAGTTCTTCCTAGAGCAGAATGGTCTATTCTTCCACTGACAAAGGCACCATTTGTCTTGGGGTATTAACTTGGTCTATGAGGCCTTCAAATCTTTTCCCATTTTTTAAACTTTTTTTTTCCCCCTTTCCCTGACCCTTTCTCTCACTGAGCTGTAACACACTTGCCTCTGGCTAGGAATATTAATGAGCATTTCTTTTCAAGAGCTTATGCAGATTCCACTTTGTGAATCAGCTGGCAAGAGGTGCTGTCCAAGTAACTTACCCAGAATGGTGCCCAGGGGCAGATCATATGAGTGCATGGCATGTCTCATTCCCCAGCCTGAGAATAAAAGGTCAAGGAGTTGACTTTCAGCGTGGGGTGCCTTGTATGGCATGGATGGCTCAGAGAGAGCCCTTCATACAACAAAGGTTATTTAAATAACTCCAGTGTCTCCAAAAGATGTAAATTTGCAACAAGATGGGGAACTTAGCAGCTCAGGTGGTTCATTATTAACAGCATGAGTCTTTCTCTTTTGTTTGTTCAGATCTGCTCCAAGTCAGAAAAAGACATAGAACATTAAAAGTGTCTGAGTAGGGTTCAGTAGAACCCTAGCATGAATTAAAGCAGGCATTAAATTAATTTAGTTGGCTAAATGAGAGTGTGTTTTTTGGTAGGAGACTCCTGGCCAAATTGCACACTTTCATTGGAGATAGACAGACTCAGGCAATGAAAATTAAAAAATCCTGAGTAGAGTGGCCCACAAAAGTGTAGCACTCCTGTCTCCTGGAGAAGATGGGACATTTGAGAGGAGTAGTCTGGGTGACAGTACAGAGGAATGCACACTGCTTTTTATTTGAATCCAAGTTGCTCTCTAATGACATAAATCCGTGTGTGTCCTCTGCATCCTCCTGTAATCTTGGCCTTTGTGGTGGTGGCTCAGAACGTTGGTCTTCATGCTAGAGACATTTTTCGGGTGGGTTTTGCCAATTACTCCCAGCCATGGCACTGGACTTAGATCATTCAGCTTCTGGTTGACACAAAAAGTCTGAAAGAACAGTTACCAAATGACCCGCTGTGAAATATTTTATAAAATTGGGCTAAACTTGATGCTAAGTGAAGGAGCCGTTTAAATTGTCTCAGGTAATCCTTTTCACTAGGGTTTTTAACCCTGGGAGGAGAGATTGGCATAATTTGACTGCAAGAAATGGGTAGTATTTTGTCTATAGGTGTCCAAATCAAGCATGGGCTAAGTCTAACCATCATGACTTTAGCTAAAAAATAGAAAAAAGATAATTGTTAAAATCATTGTTCTTAAAGGATTTGTATGGTTCCTTCTATTTTGTGTCCTGGACAAGATGATGCCAAAAAGGGCCACCTTTTTTGCAATATTTTGGTATTTTTAGCTGTTTGCCCCACCAGTATAAATAGATAATTTAATACAAACATGGCTGAAGAGAAGTAAAACTGAACTGCAACTGCTGGAGCTTTTCTTTCATTTACATCCTTCCATCTGCCAACATGGGTCAATTCCTGTACAAACCCTTGATTTGTCCCTGGCCCTGAGATATGGGTCTTATCAAATTCTATCAAATTTCAGATAGCCACTAGATAAGCACCTCCTTTTCACTCCTTGAGAAAAAGAAATGGCGATCTAAGGATTGGTGTATTTGGCAGGCTGTGGAAAACAGCTTTAGTTCTGTGCTCTGCTGCAGAGTTCCACTCAGTTTTGGGCAGCTTTCTTAATCTCTGTATGATAAGCACCTCCTGAAAAATTAAGACTAGTATATATATATATTATAGATAGAATATATATATACCTTTTGACAGGAATGCACTGACATTAGCAAAATTCAAGGTTGAATTTCAGGAAATTCCTACTAATATGTTATCTCACACCCTACCCTGAAGCCAACAAAAATCAAACTTCTAGTGCTCAATGTGTTAATGTTCCCAAATCACAAACAGTAATTATTGCTTAAGAAATGGTATTATTTGGAAGGAAGGAAAGATAACTCTCTAAAACCTTTGTAGCCCAGTGCTGGGAGCTATTGCCATCCATTTAGGTGACCACTCCCCAGGCACATTCACACAAAATTATTTGTCCTAAAGTTCTTTCGACTTTTACAGTGAACTTTCTTCACTTCATGGCACAAGTCCTCTGTTGTTGTGGTTCGACACTGGTCAAATGCCAAGCATCCACGAAAAACTATTAATTCAGTTTTTTTTTCCACTATAGCTGAGCAGAGGAGGGGAAAAAACCAAAAATGAAGGGCTCATGAATAATAAGATAAAGATTAGGACAAAATACTCTAAGGGCAAAACAGGCTTAGACTTACAGGTATAAAGTAAATTTATTATTAACAAAGTCAGAAGAGGATAATGAGGAATAAAATAAGTCTTTAAAACACCTTTTCTCCCCCATCCCTTCTCCCCCTCTCTCCTTCCCACCAACAGCACAGGGAGACAGGGTGTGGGAGTTTTGGTCAGTTCTTCACTTGAAAAATCTTTCTTCAGTTCACTTAGAGAGGGGAATCTCTTTCTTCTGCTATGCCATGGGTCCTTCTCATGGGAGACAGCTCTCTGTGAATTACTCCAGTGTGGTTCTAATTCCACAAGTAGCAGTCCGGCCCAACCTGTTGTATATGAGTCCCTCCCATGGGCAAGACAGTCTTCCCAAAACTGTGTGGCATGGGTCATTAGTCCATGGGGTGTAGTCTTTTAAGGAGAAGCTGCTCTCGTTTGAAAGCAAGGGCCCTTTCGCTCTATCTCTGGAAGCAAAGGCCATCTCTCTCTGTTTGGGTCTCCCGTTGTATTGCAGTTTCTTTTCAACATCCACCTGCTCCGGTGTGAGCACCTTTTCTCACGGGCTGTGAGTGGATCTTTGCATTCCCCCATGGACTTAATTAATTACAAGGAGACAGTTCATTCTATCACAGTCCTCACCACACCTTGCAGAAGAATCTCAGCTCTGATGTTTGGAGCACCCCCTACCCCTGCCATCCTTTCACTGATCTAGGTGTCATCATGTTGTCTTTTTCCACGTCCTCACTTTCTCCTCTTTCTCTGACTAAGAGGGAAAAAGCTGCTGCTTGTTAGTACCATTGCCAACAAATTCCACCAGTTCAAAGATTTCTGCAAGATCTCACAGCACCAAAAGGTTGATTTTGTCCAGGTTCTGCATCGGGAAATTGCTCGCTATGTTTCTTTTGCTGGCCAAGTGACTCCCACCTGCACTGCATGGGCAGTCACTGGCCACCACAGTTCTCTTCTTGTGGGCTGCTGAAAAGGAGAAGCTGCTGCCACCTCCCCTGCCCTCCTGCCCACAACACAGCTGGTTAAAAATGGCCAAGCAGGCACAGTTTGCTGTGGACTGTGCTGAGACGTGGACTCTGCTGGCTACAGCCACACAGCTGCAGTGGCCAAATGGCTGCCTCTGGCACTAGGATGGTCCCAGCCTTGGTGCCTTGCCACCCCTAGGAAGGACTACACACAGGTTTGATGTCCTTCTTAAGTATGTCATCACAGAGGCGTTACCAACTTCTTTATTTGGGTCAGCAGCATGTCTATCTTCAGAGCCATCAGAGATTGGCTCTCATGGGAACTGAACCAGCTGGGATGGATAGTGGTTTAGCTCAGGTGACTTGTACAGAAGGCATAAACCTGAGACCATGGGAGGCAAGATACTTAAAAGATAGAAAGTAGGATGCTACTGGGATCATTCCATAATAGACTATGTTTCTGGTTCTGGCTCTCAGTTGTTTCAGGACCTGTCACATATAAGGTCATGTCCCTGGTCTGTGTTCACAATTGGACCCCTGCCCTCAGGTGTCTCTATATATTGTTAAGTTCACCACACCCCTTGGTTGTTGGAACTTGCCCCCCAGAAGGTGTGGTCTCTGCAGTTTGTTATTTTAGCATCATTAAAGTATTTCAGGCAACTCCATCATTTCTGTCCCTCTATTTTGCCATGCTCACCTGGCTGGACTGGACTCAGGGTCACAGCAAGCTGACTGTGACTGCCTCTGCTGGACACAGTGGAAGTTTCTGGCAGCTTGTCACAGAAACCACCTCTGGCTTCCCCCACCACCAAAAATCAGGCTGTGCTAAATCAACCCACCTGTTAACAGAAATGCTTCTCTGCTCCTTTTCACTATTCCTCCATCACTGCATGAGCTGACAGCACAGGGCATTTCTAGTTTTGGGAACCTTTGCTCTGGAGCTCCTTCCTGGGCTTTGTGGTTGCTCTGTGGCTTGGCTACTTCTCCCACCTACTCGCAGAAATGGCTTTAGGGTTGGATTCTAGTGACATAAGGACACCAAAATTTGCTAGGATGAGAATCTGAATGGATGATTCTTTTTGTTCCTTTTCCTTGTAGACTGATCCTTGGCATGTTACTTGTATTCTCTTCTGTTTCTGCAATTCTAAAATGGGGAAAGGCTTTCTCTGCACAGGATGTCACAACATTTTACTAGAATTTTCAAGATGTATTTGCCATCCCCAATTTTAGAAATTATAGAACTATTTTTACTTACTATTATTTCAATAAACTTTACCAACTAGCATGAACAGACTGCTTTTGAACTATTAAATATTTCAAAACATCCATTAACAATCTCATGTGAAGGATAAGGATTTTGAATGTATTTAGTGCTGGTTTAATGTATTATTTTTCTGACTTTTGTGAGAGCAGAGATAAACTAACATAAAGAAGTGATTACACTTAGGAAAAAGAGTCCTTGGATTATAGCTGTAGTAGAAGATATAGCAAAAAAATGCAAGCAAAATTACTAAAACCATGATAGGAGTTCAGTGCAGCATGAAACTTTAGATGTCTGCTGGAGAGAGGGAGATTTAAATACCAGTAGTGAGAATATGGAAGAAATAGCCTTAATGTAACTGCCCTTTTCCAGAGCTGTTTTATTTCTTGTTTCACTTGAAAACCTTAATATTTCTTCCCTGTCTTCACGATGTAGTTCTTTCAGGAAAATAGTTTTTCACTCCTACCTCAGATTTTCAGTTTGATTCAGTTACTCACTGTGGAGCACACATGGCATCTCGGCTGAGAGGCTGTTGGAGTCAGAGGCACAGGAAATATTCCCATGTCTGTGCTGACAGGCTCTGACACCCAAGAGAACACTGAGTTGAACTTAAAGCCATGGAGAAAACTTCTAGAACTAAGTAGAGAAACTGAGAATGTGTGTGAGTTAGATAGAATTATATTAAATCACTGGGTGAAAAAGGTAGAGTTTGGAGTTTTAGTTATACTAATATGTGAGATTGCTGGGGGTTGAGTGTCCTGCCTTTTGTTCTGTCTCATCTATGGAATTTTTTTCCCATTGGTTGTGGGGAAACCTGATTGCAGTTACTTATTGGGTGCTTGAGAAACACAGGGAGTTTGGATGGGCCAGGGAGGAAGGGGGCAGGGGAGGAGAAGGGTGGAGGCAGCTGGGGGCTGGCTGGTTGCTTGGGCTGGAGAGTGAGAAACTCTCTTGTAGCAGTTGTGGCTTCGAGAAGGGAATTCACCATCACCCAGACATTCACCAGAGCTTCTGCTTCTTCTCCTTCTTCCTTTGCTGGTGGCCTCACACCCCTGTCCTGCTGGGACATGCCAGCGCCAGCCATCACCGCGGAGCTGCTGATACACCTCATCCACCAGCCCAGGATCTCAGCTCATCCCTGCTGTTCCAGCCGAGTGTTCCTCAGAGCCCTGCAGGAGCACCAGGACTGACTGCCCGAGGGGTTTGTGAAAACAAAGCCTCTCCTCCATCCCTTCCCATCTCAGCTGAGAAAGCTGTCCCGGGGTCCCTGGTTCTGTTTCGTTGTTAACGCTGTAGTTATTGTTGTTTGTGTGCCTTGTTATACATACTAGTAAAGAACTGTTATTCCTATCCCCAGAGCTCTGCCTGAGAGCCCCTTGATTTCAAAATTATAATAATTCAGAGGGAGGAGGTCTACATTTTCATTCCAAGGGAGGCTCCCTAGCAGACACCTGTCTTCCAAACCAAGACAGATACAAGATGGAGGATGGGGCGTTGTCTCTTTTTCTTTCTTCTTGCTCTTCCTTCTTCATCTTCTTCTTCTAAGGGTTTTTGAGTAATAATGAATGATTGGGTGAAAGAATCTGCATTGCAGCACACAGGTATCAGGCCATTGGGTCGCTAAAGAAAATAAGTTACTTGGCATTTGATTATTGGGCAAATGGACACATAAAAAGCCTTGGAGAGATTCTTCCTCTCTCCATTTTGCACCTTGCTTCCCTAATGTATGTGGCTACATGTACTCTGTAAATATGTAATGTAGGTAAGAAAGAATAAACAACTGAGCCCGAATATGAGAAAACAAGTCTCTCCCTTGTCAGTCTTGGTCCTGGGGAAAAGAACCAAGCCCCCAGTGTTGCACCCTGACAAGGGGCACTTTTGGAGGTGCTACAGATTTTATCTGTCAGCATAACATGGCATTACTGTAAAAATATTTCTTAGCATGACATAAAATTTCTGCAACTGATTGTGACACTCAGGTCTCTAAAGTTATTATTTTTTTTCCATTTTGCTGAAAAGGTGTACCAGGAAAACTGATCACTAGGATGTCTGGTAACATCTAGGGCTTGTGTTTTAGTTTGATATATACCGTAATGCCAATTAATGTCAGTTGAATCACAAAAGTTAGAGATGGAAAACACCTATTAGATAATGGCAGGTCATGACTGTTCCCTCAAAGAATTCTGAAGTGTTTTGTCTCATCTAGTTTTAAATTACTTGCAGTTGAGCTGTCTCTGGGGAGGCTATTCCACAGCCTAATGTACCTTGCCATTCAGAAATATTTGCTCCTATTCAGACTAAACATTTCTGTTGTTTATTCTTATCAAATGATTTCTACTTCACTGCTTAGTGCTAAACTATTGCTATTTCTCTCACATATTTACTCTTTTCAGACATCAGTCCACAATTTAATATTCCCCTCCTGGTTTATTATATGCCCGTATCCCCACTACATTTCTTTCTTTTTGTATCATCTCATAATCCATGCTCTCCTCTTCCAAGACCTCTTTCTGATGTCAGGGCCCCCAAACTGAAATGGATATTGTAGGAACAGTGTCCTTCATTGTGGAGGTTTCAGTTTGTAACCAGCTAGAAACACCAATTTTGTGCAGAGGCTTAGGTTCTGATTTGAGTTTCTCGGTCAACACACCAAATAGTGTAATAGGTTTAGTGCTGGCTAGAAATCGCCAGTGCACCTACTAGAATTATTTACTCATTTCCTGCTGTGAGATATGAATTAGAAGGAGGAACAAAGCAGGCTAAAAACTTAAAAGTTATAAAGAAAACTTTATTAACAGAACTAAAAGAATAAAAATAATCAGAATAAAACCTTCAGAACAGTTCTCCTCCCCTCCCCACAATCTCTTTTCTTTCCCACTTCAACATAGAGATAATACCTGGGATTTTCAATCAGTTACCACCTCTACAATTGTCTTTCATCAGTTCTTGTAGGGAGAGGAGTTTCTCTGGCCATGCCATGGAGACTTTTCCACAAGAAACAGTTCTCTTGTGGCTTTTTAATTTCCATGAATAGCAGCTGCCTGGAAAATCTGCAATCCTGAAGTTCCTCCTGTCTTTCGCAGCCTTCCCACAGCTGAGTTCATGGGCCATGTCAACTTATGGGGTATTATTTTAAGGATGAGGTGTTCAAAAGCAAAGGTTCTCTTCATCTATCTCTGAGATCATCTTCATCTCTGGGAACAGAGGTCTTCTTCTTTCCCTGTGGGCAAAAGGGTCTTCATCACTCTCATCTCAGTGTCTCTGTTCATGCTCCTCATGGGACCACAGCTACTTCAACATCTGCTTTGCTTCATTATGGATGCCTCTGCTCATGTCTACAATTTGGGGGGATGGAACACTCCATCCCCCTATACTTTTGCATGAATTAAAGGGGATATTCTAGCATATCATAGTCCATAGTGTGGTCTTACCAAAAGAACTTTCAACCCAATACTAAGGCATCTCCTCATTCTCCTTCCATCTGAGACTTGACTCTTTCTTTATGGACCTTGGTGTCTTCATGTTGTTTCTCTATGTGTCTTCACTCTCTCTTTTTCTCTCATTTGAGAGAGGATCAATGTTTTGCAAGTTTCATCTGTGCAGCAAGAGTTAATATCTCACCCAGGCCTACGGGTAGTCATATGATCTCTACCAGGCTTTGGCTGGAGCTGCTTACGATGAATGAAAGTTCTTCGGGGCCACACTGGGGCTGTGCCAAGATCTCAGGGGGCCCAGCCAGAATGGTGGTGGCCACTCTGGCCACATGGCTAGTCTCTGATCCCTGCTTCTTTCAATTTCAGCTGTGAGTTGATGGCTTCTCCTCTCCTTGCCCAGCTGCTGCTGAGGCCTGGCCTGGCCCCACCAGGCCGTGGCTGTGGGGGCTTGGCCCGGCCTGTAGCCACTCCCAGGGCACAGTGGACCTTGTCTCACGCAGGCGGCCAGCAGTGGGGCAGGGATTAGGGTTGGAAAGATGTTAGCAGCCACAGCCTGGCCTAGCCTCAGCCAGGGCTCTGCAGCCTCCTGTCCACCTCCCAGCCACTGCTGGGGCCCAGCCTGGCCTTGCCAGGCTGCCTGGGCTGCAGCAGAGTGGGGCCAGCCTGATTGGCACACAGTTACCTCTTCAAAGCCAGAAGCAAGAGAGAGATTTCCTGGGCTTGCCCATCCTTAAAATGTGGGTCTCACAGAGGCAGATCTGGTTTTTTAACAGTTTGATAGGTTGTCAGTTCTCAGAGCAAGCCAGCTATTGGCTTTTGCTAAGCACAGAGGAAGCTCTTAGCAGCTTCTCTCACATAAATAATTTCTGTTGGTGGCTTCTTCCCTCCTCACCAAATGTCAATTAATGCGAAAGCAGCACAATCATAGATACAAACTCCCATGGTTTGTGGTAAGATGCCATTTTGACTGACACTGGCATTTCTTGTTCTCTTATCACTGTTCTGTCCCACTCAATGGTGGTCAAATGCTTAAGGACCTTGGTGCATCATAGCTGGAAATATGTGAGGAAGAATAGGCATTTTAGAGTTCAAGGCATTAGGGTTGAGTGATTCAAAATATACAGCTAGGTGAGAAACAAAGTAGACACCTCCACACCTCCTTCCACTGAAAAAAACCTCAAGCCATTTTAAAGCAGCCACTGTGGAAGATTTCAGATGATCTTATGGAAGAGTGAAGTGTTTGATAGTCATTTGTAGATGAAAAATAATTGTGGAGAGATCTCTGCCAGTGTTTGCAAAGAGGCTATTGCTTTCTTCAGATCACTGTGTTGTTCAGGAACCAGCCCTTTCACTGCCCAAGGCTTTATTGAGCTCTCCTGGTCCCTCTCATCCCCAGTTGCTAATGCACACCTTGAATTCTTTACTATAAATTATTTAAATTGCAACCAACCTCCAGATTCAAGACTGGAATCCTGAACCACTCATCTCTGTAATTAAAAGAGACTGTGGTCATCTCCTGAGGTGACAGTTAAAGATGAACACCAGGTTAGGACTAATTCTTATGAATATTCTCTTTTATGTTTTTGTTAATGAAGGATAAATGTGAAACATATTTCTTAATTCCTCAGATATCTGGGAAGATTAGTATTTAAAAAAAATCCAGGGCAAAAAGAGAAATTGTTTTTTCCAGCATTTCTCCTGGGAAGGAATGCTGTTTTGTCATGTTTTCTTTCTTTGCATTTAGCCAAAGTTGCTATTGTTGCAAGTCATGGAACAAACAAATTTGCTTCCTTTCATAAAGTAAGCTCTAAGTATCCAATTCTAGTTGTCACTTCTTGCTATAAATGCACTTTTCCAGACCATTTCCATGGCTTTGTTAGAGAACAAAAAGGCAAAAATATACATATGAGAGACTGCAAATGCACTCTGACTGTGAAAGGAGAGCAAATGATTGTTCTTTAACTTAAATCTCAACCTAAATGCAGGTACCTTCCCATAGAATTTAAGAAACTCTTATGACAAATACAGTGCTTTGTTCATGCCTATGGTTAATTTAGGAAGTTTGTTCCATGAGTCTCAACAATAGCAACTTTAGGGAAATGCAAAATTCATCAAGAACTGGAGGAAGCTCAAATAAAGTGAATGAGTTTTGGATAAATAGCTCCGCTTCTAGTCTGTGTCCTAAGCTGAAAGCCATCTCTGGCCCCTCTAGATTTGCTTGGTTTTAGTTGCTGTGTTTCAAAATTAAAGAGTCTTAAATTAAGTTCATTGGCCTGGTTTTAGATCCAGGCAGGTGTGCTTGTGTGCAGTGCTGTTACCTTCAATAACATAGTGTAAATGGAGAAAGAATCTACTTCACTGCCTGCTCTTGGCTCGTCCTTCACGTACTCCATGTGCTGCGTGGAGGATGGATCTAAATTCTGCATCAAGACCCTCTTGTTCCTGCAGAGCCCTGGGGAATCTGGTGATGAAATGGGAATTCTGTGGCAGCTACAAATGAGTTCAGGTTCAGTTCCTTTGTACTGAATTAAATATATACATGAATAATACAATTGGTACAGTAAACCTTGTGGTTTACATTATCACATAAAATTCTTAAAATGTGTTCCCTACATTTTCAACATGCCACAAAACTTTGTTTCAATAATGTATGTCTGCACTGTAAAAGCTTTCAACAGAAAAAAATAATAAGATGGACTTTAGTTTCATTATATCCAGTATGTGAAATAATTTGTCTTCTGGACACCTGGCACATGTTATAAAATCAATCATAGAATGACTTGGGTTGGTAGGAACCTCCAAGATCATCTTGCTCTAGCTCCTTGTCATGGGAGGGCTACCTTCCACTAGACCAGGATGCTCAGAGTCCCATCCAGCCTGGCCTTCAACGCTTCCAGGGATGTGAGGCAGCCACAGCTTCACTTGACAACCTCTGCCAGTGCTCACCATCCTCACAAGGAAGAATTTCTTCCCAGTAACTAATCCAAACATACTGTCTGCCAGTTTGAAGCCATTCCCTCTTGTCCTGTCACTCCAGACCCTTGCAAATAGTGTCTCCATATTTCTTGTAGGTTCCCTTCAGGCACTGGAAGGCTCCAATCAGGTTACCCTGTACCTTTGTCTTCTCTGGGTTGAACAATCCCAATTCTTTCTAAATGCTGACATTTAAAGAGCAGTATTTGACTTTTAGACTGAACTTTGCCTTGTATATCGCAATTGTTTCTGAGGCTGTCAATGCTGTGTGATGTGCTCTAGGTGATGCCATACAGACCCAAAGTTGGGGTAGACTTTGATCCCAGAAGTGATGCCCAGCATAAACTCATTTCCAAGAGAAAGGTTCTGTAGAAAAGAGAAGCAGTGGGAAACACAGTGATTTGTTCACAGCTGCAGCAGCAGAGCTGGCTGTGCAGAGCTGGTGGTTTCAGACACTTTCAATGTGTGGCAGAGTGACACAAACTCGCTTGGATTGGTTCCCCCCTTTGTTTTTAAGAATAGGTGTTGTATTTCACAATTACTTCCTTAGGAATAGTTCTAGAATATGTTTTGCAGTGCAAATTTCAAAATATGTAGGAATATGCTTAAAAGTTATCAAAGTATGCCTGTCTACTTCCTAGTGGTACAGATACTTTGTATCTACTGAAAACTAGTGGGTGGCCAGGTAATTAATGAAATCTTTCCAGGACTTTGTAATGTGCTCTTATGATTTTCTTTCTGTTTAATAAGAAAATGACTGGGCTTACAGAAAAATTCAGCTGGAATTTCTCAGCTCTGGAGCTAAAAGCACAATTTTAAGTCCCCCTTTAATGTGAACGTGAGCTTCAATGAAACACAAATGCAGACTATGTCAGTCCACCAATATGGTTTTCTGCCTTGCTCTTTTATAACATGAGACCAATGTTATTTTGCTTCCAATTCTTGTGCCAGGACAAATTATCCATTTAGGTTTTATTGTTCTATGTTTTCCAGTATCATAGAAATGTAAAGATTTGGTCAGGTCAGATCCTCTTGTTTGTCCTTCTTAATGTAAAGAATATGTTGGGCATGGTTCTACATGGGTCCTCATGTAGAGGAATTAGTTTCTTTTTCTATAATGACATTTAAAATATATCTTTTATAATTAGATTTAAATTTAGGCAATGAATACAAATGGAGAGCTTGCTACACTCAAACAGAAACCAGGAAGGGAATATTATTTGGGATTTATATCAGGGTCCATGGATAACAGTCAGGATGCCTGGGCTCTTACCCTGTGTACCACAAGTTGCTGGCTCTGTACATATAATTAGTTTAAACAGCAGAAATCTTTATTATTAGGGCAAATCCATCCTTTGACTTTGTGTGTGGAAATTCCTATGATCTCTGTGTGACTGCCCATTGCCTACATGTGGGTGTATTTACTCCATGCAAAGGAGTTCTGGCCCAGAGTTTCAGGGTATTTAACAGAGCTTTGTATAACATTTTTACACTCATTCTCTAACATACAAGATGAGACCAGGCAGTGGTACTGGCAGGACTTGCTCACACGGGTGTTATTGGTAGTTTAGATAAACAGTAACACCTAGGATGCCAGATGTTGTGATTCATCCCTGGTACTTCATGTTCCATTGGGGACTACTGGTTATTTATTTTTCAGCCCACTAGAAGTTTAATTGACTATTTCTCCACCTATTTTCCTTTCCCCCTCTGCTCTTTCTTCCTCTCATTTACTTTTCTTCTACCTACATTAATATTCATTTTGGCCTGAAGCATGCAGAAATCCCATCAGTCAACCAGGGACCAAGCACCCTAGGCCAGAGTATTCTATTTTTACTTAAGACCTAGTGATAGTATCCAAATAATTTCCAATTTTCCAATTGAGAGGTGGGTGAGGGGAGAAGATGAAAACCTTTGCCAAGAAGCTCTCTGTGGTGGTTACTAAGATAAGTCAGGTAGCAGATGTCCAACCCAAACTTCAGTGTGTAATTAGCTGATTCAATATCCAAAAGAAGCAGGTAACTGTTGTGATTTATGAATCCTCTGCCAGGGCAGATAGTTTACAACTTGCAGATATTTCTCTAATGAGGGAGAATATCATGAGCTCTGAGCAGTAAAACACTGTTTTCTTAGTATTCAAAAAGAATGGATTTTTTTTCTTTAGGGATGCTCTTGGCATAGACCATTCCTGTTCTTTTCTTTGCTATTTCTTGGAAGTATTCCGAAAACTATTGATACAGTATGCAAATTCAATGCAGGAAATGTAACATTATATAAGTGTAATTATCTTTTCATTCAAAGATGTTTTTATTTGTCCATGAATATTTTAGTCCTTTAAAAAAAGCACTATTTTTGACAATTGTATACATTGTCAAAAAGAAAAAAGTCAGAGGAAGATGATATAAAGATCAGACTGTAAAAAGAAATTGAGGAATTAAAGAAAAACTAATAGAAGAAAAAATATGGATATCACTGGAAAGGCACAGATTGGGACCATTTCAGGAAGAAAAAGAAGTATGCCTGGCTGTTGCCATTCTAGGAGAACTAGATATGGAAAGAGGAGAATGGAAAATAAGATCAAAGCTGTAAAGCCATTTCTCCTCCCTTCTTTTCAGTTTCATTTCATATGGAGTACAGGGCGAGGGGGAGGTGAGGGGAAAGGGACCAGGAATCCTAGCAACCAAAATACTATGGATGCAAACACGTTTAAAATATGCAACTGCCAGCAAAAGTTCTCAGAGGGTCAGCTCACTCCTTCTGTTCCTGGGCAGAGCAGGATGTGCTCACAGCAGCACTATGACTTTGTTTTCCTCACTTCCTAAGGTGGAAAGTTATTGTTTTTATGTCTGCAATATTTTGACATACAAATATAGAATATATTTGCCTATTTATATATTTTTATATATATATATATATATATTCTGTTGCCTATAGAATGCTGGGGAATTAAAAATAATTGCTTGGATGTAGTTAGTTTAAAGAAACAGCTGGAGAAGGGCAGGAGAAAGAGAAACAGTGTTTTGTACAAGTCGTTAGGATTCTTTTTTTGTACTCTATCAGGATTTCCCTTTCTTCTCTAAAATCTGTGTATTTTCTTCCACTTATTCCCTCTCCCCCTCGCATCAATTATTGTTTTCTTTGAAAACAGAAGTCTGGACAAAAGTCACAGTAAAGTCAGTGGACTTTCTCTGGTGTAAGAGATTAAATGTCCTTTTCTCTTCCTTGTCTCTGATCAATTTGCCCCATTTTTTTCTGTCTCGCCCACACATGACATTCCCTATTAAACAACTTCTTTCTTGTCTTTTTTTTCCTTCATTATTTTTTTTCCCCCACTCAGCACTTTCCAGTAAATATCTCTGTTTTTCACTGCCAGTACAAGTGGCAGGCAGGTGTTGGTTCCGTCCATTCACTGACAGGAGGAATATTTTATGGCAGAACACAAAACTGGCCAAACAACAAGCCCACAAATAAAATCATCACCATCACAAGTACCAGCGACAGTGCAGATGCCAGTTATGTCAAGTTTTGGACTTAGAAAGAAAAGATTGAGCCATAATTGACCACTTCATTGCAACTTGATGCTTTTGGCCCTTACCAGGGTCAATATTTTAGGAACAGAACAGTAACTTATTGCTCTCTATAAGTGTCCAGGAGAAGCTGACAGTGGAATTGGACAATGTAATTGTTGCTTACTTTGAAAAGGGCTCCAACTGCACTCACATAAATGAAATAATGGTGGCAGATTTATATGCAAATGATTCCTGTTCAGTGTGGATGTTGATTCACCAAGACTAATAACAGTTCAGCAGATTGTAACAAAGAGTAATGGAAGAAATTTCTACTGGAATGACAAAATTGAAATCTTCTCTAAGTTTTTTTAAGGTCATGTAAACACTGTTTTTCATATTGCTAAACCTCTCATATAATCTTTCAATCTGAATCTTTGAATTCCTTCTAGAATCCAACCCCTATTTCACCCATAACAATGCTTATATATTTTCTAATTGCATAAAACTACTTCAGGCATTACACAAATCAATCCACATACTTAACACATATTTTTAACTGGCATAAGTTGTTAAGTATTATATAAAATATATCTTATATATCTATAAGATATAAAATATATAATATATATAATATTAATATTATATTTTGGTGCAGTAGTATTTGATTATCTTTGAAAGGAGGAATGCTCCAATGAAAAAGAATAGTCTTTGTCTGGAGGGCAATAGACCATTTCATATTTCACAAACAAAAATGTATCAAAAGCTAAATCGAGGAAAGTTGCATTATAGAACAAAGTGATGGTATGATTAGAACCTGTCTGTTCTCCTTGTGTTCTTGCTCCTAGTGGGGAAAGGTCTTCTACAGATGACTCAAAAAGGTTAAAAAAATTGCTGCCTTTTTCCTAAACCAACAGTAAGGTGATAATATTATAAAAAAGAAATATTTTGAACAACATCAAAGTCTAACAGACCTAAGGAGACAAAAAAACAGATGAAACCCAGATGTGGGTTTTGACTAAGCCATGGTTTTGTCTTGTAACATGTTCATTGATAAAAGCCTATGCTTGTCACCTTCTTCTATTCTGGGTGGCTGGGAAAGAGATGTTGTAAATAAACTGCAGCACAATGGACATCTTGAAGGCACAATGCCTCCCAAATTGGTTTGGTTGCTGGCAACCGTGAAATACTTGCAGCTCTGAATTCAGCCCTGGATTCTGCAGAATTGTTTTGAGAAAACAAAGGTAACATTTTGTGTTCCTTTTTGATTTTCAGAATGCAGAAACGAAGATGATCTGGGTAACTTCAGGGTATGCCGTATTAGGTGTTTAAACAGAAAGGGAGAAGAATTATTCTGGAGTTTTGTGTTATTTTTCCTCAAAAATTAATCTTTGCACCCTTTTCTATGTGGAGAATAGATTTCAAATCCTGATCCACTATGACACACAGAGGGTAGCAGCAGGACATAGCTGCTCAAAAGCAAGCAGTAGATACAATGCCAGTTTTGTATTTGGGAAAGTTGAGAAGAAAATGGGGAGTGGGCGTCAATAAACCCTCTATTGACAAACTTTGCCAGCACAATCCAAATCTGCAGGGGAAAACTAAAGCACCAACACTGGGAAAGAGCTCCCCGCTCCTCTGGCTTAGCTGTGGAGGAAGAAGGGTATTTTCCAAACAGTTTTCTTGGCTCCCTTGTTATCACTTGCCTCCAAATATGCATCAAAAAACAAGATGAAATTGTTCAGATGTAATTTACTTGGTTACAAGAATGGATTTTTGCCCATTAAATTGCTTGTGTATCCATAATCAAGTCTTAGTGTGCTTTTAAACCACCAACAATCTTCTTCATGTAGATCAAATCTTAGAAGCTGCAGTGCAGCTGATAGATATTTCCATGTACAGGGTTGTTATGAGCATGATTAATGCTTGGATACACTGTTTGGATTTTCCAGTGCCATGTGTAGGATTTACAAAGCCCAGACTATCTCATGTATAGCCAAAGTCCAAATAAACTTTGGTTTCTCTGTTCCTGAAGAAGAAACTTTGACAATAGAAGAAACAATTGCTTAGAAACAGTATACACTTTCTAAAAGATGTGCTGGCCTACAAAAGAATATGTTTTAAAAGTTTACACTGTTTTTACAATGCTTCTGGTGTTTTATGCAAGCTGTCATATAATGGAAATAATGACCTCAGGGACATGTGTTTATCTTGGGTTTAGCCCACTTAAAATACATTTAGCCTTTAACTTTTCCTTAGGCCAAAACCACATCAAATGGGCCAAAGATGGAATAAACACACAGACTCCTGAGGTCATTATCACTTCATTGTAGTTTTGCAGAAGAAAAGGAAAACAAACGCTGTCTCTTTGTGTTGCTTTTGGGACTCAGCATGCCCAAGTGATGGTGTATACACTATTTTATAAATATTTTCTTTTTAGGGATGTGCTTTGCTGCTTCTTTTTTTTTTTTTTCTTTGTCTATGCCACTTATTAATTGTAAATTCTCTCTGTGAATACTTTAAAACATTGAAAATCTAGAATTGTAGAAATTAAAGCTGGACTGCCATTGCAGTATTAGTAGCTGGCATTCTCCACAGAGGCACAGATGGAAACATTTTAAGAAGAGTTAGCATGGAGAATCTACTCCTTTTATGTGCTTAGTTCTGGAATACTGGATGAGGTTTTGTTTGTGAACAAGTAAATGAACTTTGCACCCCAATGCTACAAGGCAGTTACTGACCAGTACAATATATACAGATCAATGCTACTCCTACCACTCCAGAGAATAGTAGTGGCAAACAAACTCTGACATGTAACTATTAGGAAAGGCTTACTTTTTCTGTTGACCCTATTTTTAACATGAATATCATAGCTTATTCCTGTCATCTTCTGACATAGTCACTGTGGTCTACAAGTGATAAAACTTCAGTTGTCTTTTCAGAAGCTTTATTTTGCTTCCTAACATTTAATTAGGAAGGAGGAGGAAAAAAGATTTCTCTGAAACATTCAACTTAAAAACAAAATGTCAAATATTTGTTCTGTTGAAGTCATTAGCAATTTTAAAAATGTATTTGATATGGTGAGGATTTCACTCTACACCCGAATGGTACTTGGACTAAATGCTGTAAAATAGAAAGCTGTAGATTTTTTCTCTGCAAAGCCACCCAGAATAAGCTGAACTTCAATGGAAAAGAATTTCAAAAGTCCTAGGCTTTTTAGATTTTAGGTGAATTATATGTTTAAGTGACTTTTTTTCTTTTGGGTGTTTAAAGAGGGAAACAATATGGTTTGACTTGTGGTTAGATAAGATGACCCTGACAAATGTGCTTCCAAGGGAAAGGAAGCACTGTGTACGTGTGTATATTAAAGGGAGCTGTTTGCACTTGTGGCTAAGGCAAACTGAGGATATCCAAAATTCTGAAAAGGTCAGTAAGGTTCTGATTCCCATGCAGGTCTGCCAAAGGCCCAGCAGCTGTGGGGAGGTGGGGAGATCTCTCCAGGAAGAGCCTATGAGCGGCAGAGTCACTGCAAGGTTGCACTTTTGTAATCCCAGGGACTTTGAGGAAACACACCAGTAGCAAATGTGCTTGTTATTTTCTCTTACTGGTACCTGCTTAACAAGACAAGGCATTCAGAGGGGCAAGGATTCACTAACAGAGATGACCCAAACAGCTGTCTGTTCTTGTCCATAAAAATACCTCCTTAAGAGCTAACACCCACCCCTGGTTACCGAAGATTCCAAGTGGAATCTTCATTTTCATCATGGAGATGCTGGCAACATGTGACCTGTGTGGTACAGCCAGCCAAGGCTGCGTGCAGTACAATGCACCCCCTGGGGGAAAAAAGATCTCTAGGAAGACTTTTCCAAAAACTAGGCAACATCTACTTTTGTAGTGGGTTTACATGGCAAGGTTTTGGTTGTGTTGCTAACACATTGTGTCGATATCACAATTTTAGACTTAGAAGAGCTCCAAAACCATGTAATATCTGAGAAATTACACCATTTGAGTTAGAAAAGCATCACAGCTTAGCATGTAGAAGAGCAAACAATGTCTAACACCAGGTTTCCCCTTGCACTCAGAAGAGTGACAAATGTGGAAGAGGAAAAAACTAGGATATCTGTGATTGGAAACAAATAAAAGTATTTGGGTGGAAATCTCTTACCCTTTCTTCCCCTAAAAGTCACAGAACTGTGAGAATGACTATTCCACTTGGGGTCTCTTTGGGGCAGTCCCTTCCCCCGTGGGTACCCCCTGCTTCCCAGCTGCACGTCCGAGGTTGCTCTCCAACCCTCTAAATTCTGCCCCTTGCTTGACCATGGAACTTGATATCCACCTTCCCTCCTTGTCCAGGACTGGAATGGACAAGAGGAGGGCAGTGTCCAGGCAGGTCAGGGCATGTTCTGCAGGGAGGGAGTTGGGGAGAGGAACTGGGGACTCGGCCTGCAGAGGGGATTGGAGCTGTGCGTTTGAAAATGTCTTTACATGTTGGACTCATTTTCATTTCCAAAATTCAGTGTTTCTGGTAGCACTTATTTTTAGTTTGAAGTTTTATTTTACAGTTTTCAAGATTGGGCAGTGTGGTAATTTAGCAGCCCTTATGTGAAGGAAAGCTTCTGCACCACTTTTAATATTTGTTTACCATTTTAATTTTGTAGCATGCCGACATTTAAATGTTCTGTTTGCTGTTATTATGACACCTTCCCTTTATTTGCGTATTTTTAATCTGTGAAAACATAAAACTTGGTGCTTGCTATTTAGAATCTGGGGATTAGAGCTGACTTTTCTTTGAGAGTGGGCCTGGGTGTACCTTGAACACAGGTGAAAAAACTGGGCTGGAGGTAACTGGAAAATGAACCTTCCTGAGAGGTGATCAGTCAGTATTTTCTGACTTGTAGCTAAAATATGTATCAAGAATTTTTCCTCTACCACTTTAAGTTTCTCTGGTCTAGAAGAGAAAGTAAACTAAAAATTATTGTTATGCTGTAGTAATTAAAGGTTTTCCAAAAAAATACATAAGCTGATGAACAGTTTTGTTCTAAAATAATTGTCTTGGATTTAAGAACTCATCTTCCTTGTCTCACCTCTGATATATTATCTATATCATGGAATATTTTCACAACAAAGCATGAAACCATGTATCAATGTAGTCATGAATCTCAACCCAAAAGGTTAAAAGTATTTGCAAGCTATCAAGCTTGGCATGGTTTTGATTATACAATTCCAAGTGAGACCAGGTAATATTCAGAAGTGGGAAATGAGTTTTCATCATGATTTTTTAAAAACAAAAATTAGAAGTAAAATTACAAAGTAAGAAATTCACTAAAAATAGTACACTGAAGAAAATATTTACACAGTTACGTGGAGTGATCTCAAAGCAGAATTATGCAGAACTGTGTTTGTGAAAACAAAATCACACAGGATCTTAAGAGGCATATACCCTATGTCTGGAATACCAGATATATTCCCTACAGGTGGTCAAAAACCCAGAAGATCATCTCTTTCATTATTTTTTCTTTTTTTTTTCCCTTTACTCTTGACATTTTTTTCTGTGGAAATCATTACTGTTACTGTTCTTTGATTTCTGTGCTTTACAGCAGCTCACCTATGGGCCATCTCTGCCTTCCATCAAAGAGCAAATCTCTATAATATTCAAGAATTATTACAACCTCCATCTTCTATATATGAACAAATGAGTAAGAAAGAACTGTAGCAAGCCCTGGCAGATACTTCACTGTAGGCTTAGATAAGTGCACATTAATAATCTTGCATACAGGATTTAATCACAGCTGCAGCATTATTAGGTACAAAACCTAGTTTCAAATCTCGTGTAGAAAGTTGGTCAGTGACAAAGTCAGTTTCTGGTCTGTGGCCTGGAACTAAAAATACAATTTCCTTTTCTTCCCAGAGGAAGCCTCTCCTGGTGCACAGAAAGGAATGATCCTCTGTGAAAGGAAAATGGAAGTTACTTTAACTTTTATGATTTTGTGAAAATGAACTTAATTGCAATGTGGTTTTCCACAAGGCAATCTATATCTTAACACGAAAATCAGCTGACACCTTCAATCTTCTTTGAGGATATGTTGTCAAAGATTCACTTGGAATTTAGCTGTGTGGCCAGTGTAGAGTCAATAGGATCTGTATGGTTATATAAGTTTACTGCTTTGAAAATTTACCCAGTTGTATTTTAAAATATGCTGTCTCATTACAGAGAAATAGAGAGGATTTTTCTGATACCTTATTGAGATAGCAGATGTGGGGCTTTGTGTATTTTTGTTTTCACTGCATCTTCTTTTGATTAGCTGCCTATTTCTTGTTAAGCAATAACAGAAAAACATTTCTTCAGGGTTTTTTTCAGCTCCAGTCTTCTCTATGAAAGTAAAAGAGGGAGAATTTTAAAGATCTGTCCTGTGAAACTGTTATTTCTTTGATTAACATTCAAAATTCTGATGCTTGTTTCATCAAATTAATGTAACTTTGAAGAAAGGAAAAAGGAAATACTGATTTTTCATAATATATTTTAATTAGGATGAGTGTTTGAGTCTCGGGAGTCCGTCCCATGCGTGTTTTCAGATCTCTCTCATCATCCCAGAATCAGAACTCTAATTACCACCCATACAGATCAACTTGTATTCTGAAGATATCAGAAAATACATAATGAAAGATTATTCTTTTTAATTGCTTCCTTCTAACACCTGCTATATAGTTTCTGTTGCCATCAATATGCTTGCACTGCTCTTTCTGTTTTATTTCCTTTGTTATAGGTGAGCCTGTTTGGTCTACATTTGGAAGAGGATCTGCACTCAAGCATCTCTCTTTTCTCCTTCAGCTTCTAGCAGAATTTATATGGTTGGACAATTCCTGGCATGTGTGGGGCATTAGATAATACAGCCTCAGCAGAAACAGGGGCTATCCTGGGTGTGGGACTCACTGCAGGTTACCTGAACTCAGCCATGGCTCTCCCACTTCCCATAGCAGCAGGACGAGGGTAGGAAAGTAGGGACAGTGATACCCAGTGAGGGAGCCTGGATGAAATCATCATGAACCCAAGAGGTTCTGCCCCAGGTCACATGGATTGGGGTCTGTCAGGAGTTTTTCCCCTCTGTTGTCCAGCCACAGTTTTGGAAACACCAAATGTGGGTCTCAGTTGCTTGAGATATTAGTAGGTATTTTTCATCCTGAATAAATGCTCCAGGCAGTTGTGTGCTGATGTCCCTCCCTCTTCTCCCTCTCCTGTTCGGTGACAGGTTCTGAGCTATGGTGCACCCTGAGACCTTTTCCCACTGTACAGTACAGAAATTTACTATTGACAGTTTTTGGTTGAGCTCTGAGTGAAGAAGAATCTGGATAAACAAGGAGCTGGAGTTAAACTAAGTCCTTCATATGTCAGACCAGAAACATCCTGAAAATCCTGTTCAGCTCTGAATATATGGTATCAGCCCCACTTTTCTGCCTCAGTCTTGCTGTGCCTGTCAGAATAAGGCTCTCTCTGAGCAGGCAGGGTTGGAGCACCCAGCTCTCCACTTCTTGTGTGGTGCTGTCTACCCTCAGTCCATCCTGCAGGGTGAGCTGGCTTTAGAGCTAAGCAGGCAGATTCTTGAGAATTTTTTAGTTCTGCATGTAGTCTTATAAAGTCCATTCACTGCCACTACAGTGCCTGCATTCATTCTGTTACATTCCTCCTGCATCCTGGATCCATTGATAATGAGGCTCATTAGATGGAGAGACTTGTTATTTAACAGCTTTCACCTGAGGTCCAACAGCAGAGATAAGGGATGATATCTGTCAGATGTTCACACTGCAAACAGTCATTAATTCCACAGATGAGATGAATTAGGAAAAAGTTCCATACTTCTCTTAGCAAGACTTTGAGCATACTCAAAGGGTGAGCCTATGCTAAGCCACATTTATTTTCAGCAGAACAGGACAGAAAATTAATGATGCCATATGAACTCTTATTTTCTTCTCAAAGGCAAATGAGGATGTCTGAAAGAAGGGATATTATTGGCTTAATAGGATCCTTTCTGGGCTATGATAAGCAGAACTTGATGGCAACAAGGAGTACACTGCTTACGCTACGGTGTAGGATCTTGAATTCCTAGAGGGCTGTACAACCAGAGCAGTGGCCACTTCACCAGCCCCCATTTACCAAGGGCTTAAATGACTACAGATTCGGTATTCCCAAACTTATTGCCTGTTTTGAAACCCTTAAAATATGGTTAACATCCATTTTGTGGAAGTCTGTTGTCTTTCAGAAGTCTTAAAATGGGCCTGATAGAGGCTAAAAAGTATTGTTAAGATATTAACAACTAGGAAAACTCAAGGGCAGGGGATTTTTAATGGCTTTAGTTTCAACAGTCATATAGAACAAAGGTAATCACACTTAAAGAAATCTTGAACCATATTATTGATCTATTCAATAGGAAGCAAGAAACTGTTTAAGAGAAATAAAACAAGTTTCAAAGAGGTAGAATTTCATTATGAATATTTAGTTCTTACATGTATTTATTAATGCCTTAAAAAATGCAGTTATAGTGGTTCAATTTTCAACAGGTTTTGTTGGGGTTACATTGCCTTTTAAAATTGATGTTGGTGAAAAAATTTGGATCCTTACTTAATTCAGGTAAAGGTCTTTCTTTTCTAGCATATATATATATATATATACACACACATATATACACATATATACAAATATATACAAATATATATATATATACAATACACACACACACACACACACACACATATATATATATATATATACACACATATATATATCTATATCTGTCTCTGCAGGTTTCTGACTGAATATATATTTCTCAGATCCAAGGATCTAATGTCCCCTGAAATCAACAGGGTTTTGCTAAGCATTTGTCTGATCCAGAGTAAACTCCCTAGGAAAGGGAGTCTGCCATCTAATTTAATTTATGCCATTTAATTTTTCTTAGCTATAGCCACCTCATACTCACAAAGCTTCCCCTGGGCTTCACCTGAGAAGCTGCATTTCATTTTTCAGAGGTGAAGTTTGGCTCTTAATTGTTGCACCATTTATCTGCCATAGTAACTAGCAACCAGAACAGGACCAGTTCTGTATGTTTAACTCCTCATGTTGATAATCATCTTGGAAGAGATAATTTTTCAATGCAGAGATAGTAAACCATTATAGTTTTATTAGATTTTTCCCAGAAGTCCATTGAAAGTGCTTAAGAAGTTACTTATTACAGGTTGAAATATTGCAAATCTTCAATTTGCTTTGGTTTCCTGATAATCTACACTTCCTGTGCCTTTTATTATATCACAGAACTGCCAGAATAGTTGGATGCCTTTTGATTCATATTGAGGTTTCCTTTCTGTCTAGATCAATACACTTATTAGAGTATCTTTTTTACTGGGAATTTTCAGATCCAGCATTTTGTGGATTTTTTTTTTCCTGCAGTCCTGGTTACCAGGACACCAGGACTGCAGAGTTTTGGTGTTGTGGTGATGACAGAGATCCCAGCTGTCCTAGCGAGCCCCTAGCAAGAAAATCATGTAGTAATTTTTTAATTGCTTGCAACTCTTAAGGGTTCAATGCTTCCAGTGCTTTCTTTTAGTCTGCTAAAAAGAGGAGCAGGGAAGGAAATTGTCCATACAAGTAAATTAGCAACTGACTCCAACTGAAAGGTCAGAATGAGTCAGGTAAAGTGCTGTTTTTCATAGAAAGAAAGAAGGCTTTAAAAACCTTGTTCTAAGGAAAAAGAATATGAGGACTGGAAATGGCACAAGAAGTGAATCTTGAGATAAGGTTTCAAGAGGAGATTAAAAAAAGGATAAAATGTCACAGGTAAAGAATAGCAATAACAATGTTTAATCCTCATTTTGGATTTGGCATGGTATGATCAATTTTATATTGGCAGGAGAAATTAATGTATTAATGTGTTCATACTTTTCATTTCAACTGAAAAGAAACGGGCAGTGACCATGTTGCTTTTCTTTATAAATTATAAATTCTTTGAACTGCATTATGTTAAAAAGGTAAAGTTACTTATGTCTGAACTTCTTGCCATGCATTCTTATTCTGTAAGGTTTAGGTATCATCTTCTTACTAGGGGTTCTGTGATAATATTCCCAATGCCTGGACTTTGGCCAGTCTGGAATTACAATTCTTATGACACTCTCATTCTAATTTCCACATTTTGTTTGCAAGTGGATGCATTTAAAGTGTATGGAACAATTATACCAGCTTATCTGAAGTCTGCACGCAGAGGAATTATTCCACAGACTTCAGTGGACTTTCCATAATTTTTGGATTGCTCATGAGAACCATGGATATACATAAAAATAGATAAGGACAAAAAAGGACATATATACTTTTATATATTACTTTTACATATAACACTGACTTTCTACCTGAAGATGTTGTACAAATTCCCTTATTTGGCTTCCCCAGGTAAGTAGTTTTTCCTAAGTAGGAAAAGTGACATCCAGGTCACTTACTGAACTGAGAATGCAGAATTGTTCAATATAAATTGAAAAGCTGGCAGTCTCTGAGGGCAGTGATCAATGTTCACCTACAACAAGTGTGGAAGAAATGCACTTTATTTTTTTTAGAGGAAGTCAAAGGCTCTACCTAGCAGAGAAATTTGCATTCAGGAAATGTTAATTAAAATTCTCTAGATGAAAATTTCAAAATGGACATTGAAAGTGTTGGTGGCACCTTGCTGTCCAAGCCAAACTTCATTCAATTTTCTCTGTTTTCAAGGGAAATTACTTCACAACAGATTTGACTAGAGATTCACTAATATGAACTACTCAAATTTCACATTCTGAGCTGCTGTGCCAATATCATATTGTAAATACCAATGAAGAAATATGGGATGGAGCACCTCTCCTGTGAGGAAGGGCTGAGAGAATTGGGATTGTTCAGCCTGGAGAAGAGAAGGCTTCAGGTCAACTTAATTTCCCCTTCCAGTACCTGAAGGGAGTCCACAAGAAAGATTGAGAAGAACTATTTACGAGGGCCTGGAGTGACAGGACAAGGGGGAATTGGCTTCAAACTGATAGAGTGTAGGTTTAGATTGGACATTAGGAAGAAATTCTTCCTTGTAAGGGTGGTGAGACACTGGCACAGGTTGCCCTGAGAAGTTGTGGATACTCCTGGAAGACCAGGCTGTGATGCTTTTTTCAACCTAGAAACGAAACAACACACACTTTCAAGATAACTTAGTATAGGAGATAATATAAAAGTGAATTTTGATTTGAGCTCCAGGGTGAGTTATGGAAGAATGTCCACAAAAGCCCATTCAAATAGTTTTATGAGTTTGGCAAACTAACATAACTGACAAAAAAGCATCAATTAGGAGGACAGGTGGTGATGCAATTCCCCACCATGTCAAGCCCCTTTTCTGGAGCCCCTGCTTGGTACTGGCTGTACTTTGTTTATGAAAATATATCTTGAAGAGTTGTTCTCAATCCTGGTAGCCAGGGAGAGCCAAGGTAGCATAGCGGCCCCAGAATTTGTTTTGTCTTTCTGCCTAGGGAAATGACATGGAAAATTACTGGGAAAACTAGCCACTAATACAATAGGCTACAAACACATGTGTAAAGAATATAGAGAATATATAAGAAAGACAAGGCAAAAAGCAAAATGGCATCTGCTGGACAGGGCTCTGAGCGACCTGGTATAGTGGAAAGTGTTCCTGATCATAGAAGGGGGTTGGAATGAGATGATCTTTAAAGTCCCTTCCAACCCAAACCATCCTGTGACATGAACTGCACAAAGCACGCAGTTTGCCGCAGAGACAAACCTCTGGTGTGGAAAGAGGACAGGCAAGTCAGAAGGGGCTGAAATGGAGAAAGGGATGAATTAAAAACCTCTTAGAAAGGAGCAATGTCCCTACCAGACTTAGGTGGAAGCTGAAGAAACAGAGAACTGGAAAAAATGGGAAAAAGTATAGGCTCCTCACAGACCTTCAAAACCTACACTTTCTGGCAAGGTTGCTCTGTTAGGTCCATACATTGTGCCAGAATAAGCTTTCAAAGGCGTTTTCATCAAGTGAACAAATGACTTGATGAGTCCTTACATTGTTTTTCCCTTTATTGAATTGTTTTCCAATTGCCTTGCTAGATTAAGTCACACAAGAGCTTTTGAATGTGGCATACAAATATTAACAATTTCCAGCAACAAGTGGCTGGGCAAACATCTACTATTTTAATAGATGAAAGTATGAGGTCAGTCTTGAGTCTTTTGTTGCATTCCCAAAACCTTCACTGCATCTCCAGAAAGATGATGTGTATGTCAAACTCCTGAATTAAAGAGGTATGCTGAATGTCAGACTAAATTTAATAGTTATGATAAGGCAATCTATATGATTCATCAAGTATTTTAGGAAGAAATGTGCTGCTGATACACACTGGACTTTGTTCCATTCATTTTTTTCATTCTTCTGCTAGCAAAAAACTTCCTTTCAAAAAATTTTTCTGTCTTTTACAACATTTGTTGGTCATTTCACATTTTTCATTGTAACAGAAATAACTTGCTACATTTAACTTGGGGAGTCAAAACAAGCATTGAGGTCAGCAGAACTATGAAAAAGATGCACTTTCCCCATGTATGTTCTTAGTTTTCTCTGTTATCCAACTTAACAATATTGATAGCATCCATTTATGGATGTATTTGTTAAGTAAGAGGATATCCAGAATTTTAAAGTCTTTATAACAGGCAAATTTAAACTGTGTTTCAGATTATTTTTATCTCTGTGACTTCAGAATTTGACATGTACCATCAAATTCCAGTTCATTGGTTTACAAGTTCTCTTATTGGAAAGTAAACTTTCTATTGCTTGGTGGATTTTTGTGTTGTGCCAGGAATTTTGGAGGAGGCGGCTTGAAAGGTATGTGGTTTACAAAATCAGAAGTGGAGTGATGTGGTTCTGGTAGTAACTGAAGTGAAACACTTTAGTTTGGCTCAGGTTTTCACACAGAGTAAGATATCACACAGATGGTACTGGATACTGGACAAACTGGCTATTGCTCAGCAACTCTGGAAGATGCTGGCAGGGCATCCACAGGATGGTATTCCTTCAGTCTCTTTCACATTCTGTGCCTTTCCATCAGTTCTTGGCAGAGCATATCCAAAATAATTATTAAGATTTCTTATGTCATGCTTAAACTTTTACTTTGGTAAAAAGTAAAAGTTTTTCATTTTACTTCAGGTGTTTCATATTTAGAGGGTGTTATGTTTATCCAGTGGCTTTACTTGGCAAATGTTACTGCCAGGAAAATGACTATGTCACTCCTTACCCACAAGACCCTACAGACCACTTACATTTTCAGAATATATCTAAAGGGCTTTGCTGAAACTCATTATGCCAGGAGAGTGCCATGAGACTCCTGCAAAGCTGGAGTTCAGTTTTAAAACCAGTAGTTTTTAACTTCCAGTCTTTTAAAGAACTTGTTTCTAGACATTTTTGGTGATTTCCAACTACATTATACTCTTGCTTCCTAGACTAATTAGTAAAGATAATTTATAGCTTTGGAAGTTAGTTTCTGTTTGGCAAAAAATTACCAACAAGTGACATGGATTCAGTGTGTTTCCTTAGTATTTCAAATGTAGGGAAGAGTCAGATCCTCTGAACAGAAGCAGCACATTCAGCTCACAGATGGTTTTCTTTTTGCCAATGCCTCAGGCTAGTTATCTTTCCCTTATCCTACCAGACCTATACTGCCTATCTTGCCTTACTTGCTCTCTAGAATCCATGCAGGCTACGTGAAAAAAGGCTGTGTACTTGGTGATTGTTCACATAACAGTGTTTGCAGCTTGGGAAACCCAGTTAGGTTAGAAACCCCTCCAAACCATGTGCTCATTCCCAGTATCAGGAACTTACCTGCTAATTGATTTACCTTCCTATTCAGAGAGGCCTACAATTCTCTCTGTTGCCAAGGCAGCCTCAAAGTGCACAAATTGTTTTATATCAATATTCAGCCCTTTGAGAAAGAAAGGGGACAGTTGGCATATTCAAGAGCGCTTGACATATTGCCGGTATTTTTGCCCGTGTGACTTTTTGACCTGTGAACCAACACAGCATTAGTTGTTCTGAAATAAAAACATCTCCATTCCAGAAAGCTCTTGGCACTTTATATTGATTTTATTTATGTTTTTATACTAACTTGTATTTTTAGACTAACTTTTACTCTTGTGACTTGGGAATTAATTTTAATTTCATTGTAAAATGTCTAAGATACTAGATAAGTGACACAAATATTATTGTTATAGATCTTTGTGTATTTCTGAGTGCAAACTTGAACTTGCATTTGACAAAAAAACATTTTGTTCTACCCTTTTACACTGTTTGTTGGTATTTGCCATTTATAGAATTTTGTAAGACCAGTTAACTCCTGGTTATAATGCCAATATATGCACAGCTCTCAAGTGTTTCCTGCAGATGAGACACAAATATAGCTGAGAGGAAAAATTGGTAGAAATCTCATGAAGTCTTCAGATTGATTTTTGTCAGGCTGAACACTAATTGCACCAGCAAGAATCCCCCACCAAGCTGCTGTCCCTAGCTTGGATATCCCCAGCCAGCAGCACTTGTTCCCCTGTGATTTTAGAGTGCCCCATAGTTTAAGTGCCAGCTTTGTTATGGCTGAATTTTCAAATGGACTGTCACCAGCAGGGAGCAATTCTTTTAGGTTTTAAGAGATGAATGAACCCCAAACCCAGCCTGGTTTTCACTTTCATTGATTTGAAAAAGTTTTCTAGGTTGAATTTGCTAAAAATAGTGACAACTAACATTACCTGAAATTAATTCATGCTGTTCATTTTACTGGTAACCAGGGGAGAGATACAGGCAAGTTAATGTCCCTCTGTTTCACAATGATTCAGTGCAACTAGAAAACCTGTTATTTAGGAGATAATTTTAGCCTGCCATTGAGGTTACAAGGCAGTAAATGGCTCCTTGCTGTATCCTCAGAGTTTACCCAGCTCATTTATGAGGCTATTTATTGCCCAGTGTACTTAAAACCAAGCTAAATTATTACTACAGTATCAAATCTACATGAACTGCTCATCCTTTCCATTCATCCCTTCCTTTATTTCTTCTATATCTCTTTCCCCATGAGATACAGCAAAGTTCTTACTTCTTCTGTATTGCTTTTTCAAATAGTATCAGAGCAAATCATATTAAAAGAGAAAAACATTTTACATGTTAATTGCTGATGGTTTTTATTAGTTCCTTAATTTTAATTGGTTAAAATTTTGTAGAGTTTTTTTTTTTCCCTTGGGGGGAAAAATGTGCTTGTGGTACAATCAGTTTTGTTAGAAGGATAATTAATTGCTCATAAGCAAAGTGAAGTGGTTCACTTATTCTGTTTTGGATCACAACCAACTTATAAAATCCTATTTATGTGAAAATCATCCAAACTTAAGATTCCCATATGATAGTAGAAGATATTCTTGTAACAGTCCACATACCTTTGCTTTCTCTCAAGCTGGATAAACACTAGCCAGATGTTTTCAAGGGTTGTGATAATTTTACTGATGCAAAAAAATTTCTTCTGTAGTTTGTAAGATTTTTTTCTAAACTTTTTATACTGTGATATCACTTGGTAGAAATTGTTTACATGTACTTTTTCTTGTGTACCACTTGTTGACCATAGTTTTATAAGTTCAATTTTCTTGTCTCTTTCTTGGTAACCTGCAGATTTGCTCCTTATTTAAATGCCTTTTATGGGGGTTGTCTGCCATATACCTAACTTGATCAACTGATATTCAAAATACACACAATTTACAGGTGCTGTGGACAGCAGTCATGGAATGAAGTAGCAGCTCTGTGAAAAATTCATATGGGATCAGCTATCACTAGGCTCTAGCCTTTATTTAGGAATATTCCAGACCTGAACAACTTCTTCTGAAGGCAAATATATTATGTTGGCTTTTAAAATTTTTGTTCATGAACACTTTTGTTTTCACATGAAAAAAATTCTCTTCCAAAATCAGTTCATTCCTGTAAGTGATTTCAGCAGAGCTGCAGCTGAAGTCCAGTCACCTTAAAAATCTTCAACCTGTTTTAAAGCAGTTCTTAGCTGACTTTGGTGAGGCTAGTCTTGACTTTTGCAATATCTCCCTGACACCCAGCAAGTACTGGAAACTCGTTTGTAAAATTTTGTCCTTATAAAAAGTAATTTAAAGTAAAGTGCTACTTATAATTGCAAATCAGGTGGAAACAAGAATCAGGCACAGTCTTGAAGATCATTTAATCCAAAAAACAGAAGCCCTTTCCAAGGGGATCTGATGATGAGGTGCATCAGTAACACCTTCCCAATTCCCAGACTTTCTGTATTGTCACTCATGGTTACAGGGGTTTTCTGTTGAGCTTGTTTCTTTAGGTAAACCCAAAGTGACTTGAATTTAGTAAATTTGTCTTTCTATTTTGCAGATTATGACAAATGTAACGTTAAGGAGATGTGATTTAATTTTGAGCATCATTGGTACACCACTGGGAGATGTTCCTAATGTGCATATGTAATGTCAAATACGCTGTTAAAGTGCCCATAGACAAAGCCAATATGAGCTCTCAGTGTGGGAGGGCATTTGTATCTATGTATCAAAGAGAATAAACTGTAAACACCACAAGGATACCAATGTGGCAGGTTGTAACCCCTTTATTTCAACAACACTGACCTGCTACTATCAGACATACGCTCCATAGTGTGGAACATACACAGCTTTAATCATTTGGAGGCATATGTTAGGAATTATATTATCTCATTGGCCTGAAATATGACATTAACAATATTTCAAATTGATGGGAAACTCTTTGTTTTTAAGGGAAGTGTAGAAATTCTGACTTGTAGGTGATTTATGGAATGAAAGAGTGGGGTCTATTTTTTTTTTCTTTAATCTGAAATAAGGTAGGTTTACATTAGATATTAGAAAAACATCCTTTGCTGTGAGGGTGGTGAGCCACTGGGAACATGTTTCCAGGAGAGGCTGTGGCTGCCCCATCCCTGGAAGTGCTTAAGGCCAGATTAGATGGAGCTCTGAGCAACCTGGCCTAGTGAAAGTTGTCCCTGTCCATGGCAGGGAGTTAGAACTTGATGTTTAATTCAAACCTGAACCATTCTATGATTGTCTACAAGGTGAGGCTTATTTCCACCATTGTTGATAAAGATTGTATGTGGGTCACCCAAAGACTGAACAAAAGATCTCCAGAGTTGCCACTGGAAGGATAGGCAGGGGAGCTGCTACAACTGCAGTGTAGTTCAGTTCCTCTTTCATATCTTAAAACATGGGTGTGATTAAGAGAAAGCATAATTGCAAGAAGACTTTCAATAGCCAGCTGTGGCTGGGGAGGCTGCATTCCAGAACATAGGCTTGGATTTTTTTTGTCATGTCCCTGTACTCTGTAATTAAATTTTCATTGAATGGCTGACTCTGACTATTATAATGTAATCATTTACAGCTCTTGCATGTAATTCATTAGAGCAATAATGAGTTTCAATGAACAGGCTCCCCACCAGTGATGAACTCTGAATGATTTCTACAATAAAAATTAATTTGGGAGGGTGGCAGATGTAAGAGAGATCGTGGCATGTTCAAGATCTATGCATACCTAACTATAAATAATAAATACCCCTCAGGCAGATGTAAAATATTGCAGCTTTTTGTAAAGTCATTGTCAGAGGAGCTTCTCTGCATTCTGGTATTTTAAAGCAAGAGCTTCCTCACCACTCAAGTTCTTGCATTTCTTGCATTTATTATTTGATTCTCAATTCCACAGTTTTTGATAACAAGTTTTCCACCAGCCCTGCATCCCATTCAATAGTTTATCTCCAGATTTTCAGGCAGCAAATTTGTTGATGAATGCTATAGATAACCAGGTGGGCTGCTGTTACACCCTAGTCACTCAAACCTTGGACTAAACCCAAGTTCTTTTGCTTGAGTAGATCCAAAAGAGAAAATTTTAACCAAGTATTCTCAAGAGGTAAAAATACAAAAAAAGTTTACTGGAAGACTATAGAAAATTAAGGAACATTTGCAAAAGAATTAATACAATATAATGTCACTTATCACAACAAAGATTTAGCCCACTGAACATAGAAACCCATTCAATGTTATGATCTGTGACAAGAAGATTAGAAGACGAAGAGAGGAAGCAAAACTGAAAGAAAACTATGAAAAATCAGATTTTTTTAAATTATGAAAAAACAGACATAGCTAGCAACTCCCAGATTCCAAGGATATCAGGCTCTGAGATGAAGGTAAGATTAAAGGACATATGCTTGCCTCATGGCGAGGCTTCTTAAAGCCCCAGGTGGGACTTCCAATCTCCCAGCCACTCAGGGGTGGTTTAAGTGATGCTGGGGGGCTGTCTCCAGTGAGCCATGATGAACAGACACTATGGGGTGTATGGGACAGGGCTCCACCTCACAAGGGCAAGGCCTGACCCATCCCCTACTGCACATTTTTAGCCCCCAGGATATCTCAAAACAGATCACCTTTCCTAGTCTCTGGCAGCTGCCTTGCTTGCAGCATCCCCCAGTCTCGTATCAGCTGATACCTGACATCTAGGTGAGGAACCAGCCTGTTATCCTTCCTCTGGACCACTGGTTTTCCCAGAAGCACTGTTCCCTAGGTTCTACATTTCCCCAAATGTACAGAGCTGAGCAGCCTTGCCAGCTGGGCAAGCAGAAGCCAAAAAATCTGAGTAGTGTATTTATGTTGAGAATGTTCTACCTTGGGAATATTTTTGAATTTTCAAACTACAGTTTGAAAGAGTTAGAGTCTTTGTGGGGGAAAAGAAAAGAAAAAAAAATGAAAAAGAGAAGCTTTTGGTTTTTCAGCATTTTTCATGTATTGGGAGTTCCATTTTTATGCAATCTCTGTGGTTGAATTATTAATGCCTTGGCAACACAAGTTTAAGAAAAGACTAAGAATTACAACTAAATGAAGAGGCAAATTTCTTCATCTGGTTATCTCTGATTTTGAATGCAAAATAAAAACAAGGTATTTTTCAAAATAGGTTTTGCTGTGGAAAATTCTATTTGTAATACATTTTAAAGTCTGAAAAAACCCAAAAAGCTGAACGATGCAGATTCCTGTGGGAGTTAACTGGTTGGGATGGATGGATGGATGGATGGATGGATGGATAGATAGATAGATAGATAGATAGATAGATAGATAGCCTGGGAAGCATCAATTTAAGGCCTTGAGAAACAGAACACTGAGATGGGAGACAGGTTAGGGAGAGAAGAATGGAATAATGGAATTGTTATATAGATAAGGTTACTCCACATGTGGTTATGCTTCTAGTTCCTGTTCTTGATTGGTTCAGAGCATGTTACATATAGGGTAATGTTTCTTATTCTCATTGGTGATTGGTCCCCTGCCCTCAGACAGTACCCTATATATCATTATGCTTATCTTGTTATTGGATCTTTGGAGTTTGACCAATACTGCTGTTTGGATTATGTTCTTTTGTTTACTCCCTTATTAAAGTTCTTTTCCAAGCTACTCCATCATTCCCATCCCTATTTCATTTTGCCGCTCCCAGCTGGTTCAGTTCTGAGGTCGCAACGCTGATGTGACAGATTCCTGCATATTGAGATTTTTCTGTGGAAAATGGGAGTGTTGCACTCTGCCTTGAGTTGATTCCATTGAAGTATTAACTACGCAGTTACAGTTTTGCAATGCAGAAAGCTGTATTTCTAATGGTGAGGAAGTCTTGGGAAGCAGACATGGGTCAAAAAAAATTCAGTTTTCATGTAGTTTGTGTTTCATAAAAGCAAGAAAACTTTCCATAGTGCTTCCCATATTTGGAGGCAAAATAAATGATGAGTAAATCTGGAATACTGAACCACGTTTATAGAGTGGCTGGATTGGATCCCTGTTATAGGATCAGTCTCCAGAAGATCATGGCCTGATTGCAATATCAATTTAGGTATTATAGCATTGTCCTGTTTATGATTCTTATCTTTGGGCCCAAGAAAGTGAACAAGACAATGAGGGTCTTGCTGATGATCCAGAGAAAAGGAACTGTGTTACAGACCGTATTTTGAAGGGAAATAAGTGTTTGAGGCAATTTTTGAACCACCTCTCTGTCCTGCAAAGAACTTCTCTACTGGTTTGTTGCTCCTTCCAAAAGGTTGTTTTAAAAAACTAGCAGTTGTCACTACAGCTCATCTGAGACATTCCTAATTTTGTATTCTGACAGATAAAGATGAATTGATCACTGAACTAGATGGTAGCCTAGGTTCAAGCAATCATGATGTAATTCTATTTGTTTTGTGCAATACAGCATTATATTCCTATATAAACTGTTCTGAAAACCCAGCTTCCCAAAGAGGAAAACAATTGGGGAAAAAATGAGTGGGAGAAAAATTTTAACACAAGAATATGGATGATAATTAGGAATTGTTTAGGAATGCTTTATTAGATGCAAAAAACCCAAACCAAACTCCAAACCCAGCTCTGCAATCAAGAAAGATTTATATGGCTAAAAAAAATCCAGCTAAAATAGAAGGAGGAGGAGGAAATTACAACCTCTTTATGAAAATATAAGAAACCCCGTAACAACAGTATGGAGCAAATGAAAGGAAGAGAAGCCCATCATAGGGAACATAAACCAACATTTAAGAAAGAAAGTCAACTGCTAGAAAAAAACCTAAATGCATCAATAAAGACCACTCTGCACTCAAGAGGATGCAAAAATCAGGAAAGAATTTCTGAGGCACACAACGAACAAAACAAATCTTATTAGATATCTCAGTGTTGGATAAAGATGACAAAATTTTCTAGTAATGTACATCAAGATGCAATAAATAGATATTTTATAATTGGAAAGAAGCAGGATTATATTTTAGCATGATACTGAAATACTTTCGACTAATATTTAATAGATTCAAAAGCAATAGTTAAAGCCAATTATTAAAATAATTGGCCATGAAGTGTTTTGAAGTAAAATTGTGGACACTGAATTAATCTTTAAAGATGGGCAAAATGCCAGAGTACTGGAAAAAAGGCAATGTGGTTAGACTAATTAAAAAAGAAATCAAATAAATTAAAATAGGCTGAGTAGGCCAGTTAGGATAAGGAACCTGGAAAAACAGGTGGAAAACCTGAAGTGGACATTGCCAAATAAAGGGTGCAATGATGGATTACTTATTACTGCCTGTCAGAATGATTGTATGTAAAAAAAAAAAAGGCTTTCTCAAGCATACCTGATGTTCTCCTAATTTTGTTGTTTATTGAAACAGCATAGTTGTCTTGATTCAGAAGTAATTATAAATATTTGACGTGGTCCTGCAGGAAAACATATAGCACAACCACAAAATAAGTCATATTAATTTAAATAAATTCACCCATATAAAACTAATTTGTATCTTATAAAATTTTCTCAAAAGGAAATAACAATGGGCATTTCCACCCTGAGAAGGGATTTATAAATCTGGATTTAGTTAGTTGGTAGCTTTTGTCTGGAAAACACAAAACAAGTCCTGTCTGACTTGCCTGTAAGGGAAGCAGGCCACCTCTTACACTGAGAGCTGGATAACTTGACATAACAAACATGTTTAAACAATCATGCCCTTTCATACTGTTAAATACATGTTCTTTTGTCCAAAACTAATGCTAATCATGTTTACAATTACAAGGTCTTTTATACAGCACACAATGGCAATAAGAATTCTTTAGAATAATTTGAAACTGCCTTATGTGAAACTTAAGTAAAAAACCCCAAATTATCTTTGGCTCTATATGCCCAAACTTTTCTGTATGAATAGAAATCTGAAATTGTCATTGTATCCAAAATTAGTGAGACTATTTAAAGAAAACTCTGTGAGATGGAAGACTAAAATTGGAAAAAAAATTAAAAAGTGGTCTGGAAAGGATGTTTCTTAGAAACTTCAGAAGCACAAATTATCAGGTTACTTAAGACAAGGCTAAGAGAGATTGTTGGCCCTGAGCATCTGTCTAAAGAAAAGAATATTAGGAGACAGGTGTTAATCTAATAAAGTAACTGAACAAATGGCACTGCAAGATCTAGTAGCTAGAAAATTCAAACCAAATATTGATGAGATTTGCACTGCAGAAGGTCAGCCATTGCAACAACTTATATAAGGGTGCTATAGTTCATCACCTGAAGCTTTTCAGTCAAGGGTATGTTTATACTTACAGGTTATATTTCAAGTTTACTGAACAAGTTTCTATAAAGTTACAGAAGTCATTATATTATTTTCTCCCCATTAAAATGTAAAGAAATTGCATCTTGAAATGTTTGACTTTGTTGCAAAACCATTTGACTGTTTAATCCTAACATGAATTTTGCACTACTTTTGTGGATTATAGATACCTCAGAAAAACAATGGATGTTCTCATATGGAATCAAATGGAGTTTTCTCTCTGGTTTCTTTAGCACACACGTCTTTTATCTTTTCAACTCCAGTGACAATCACGAGTTTCAGCTTAGAACTGCAGTCCAAAAAAAAAGAGGATGCTGTTAGACAAAATTTCCTTTTGAAGATTTTCTGTGGGTAAAAGGGAGAAACAAAAGCAGGACAATTATTTGTTTGCCTTCTCTCCATCTAACCAGGAGCTGCTCCAGTATTGTAACTGTGTGAAAAGCAGTAAATTCCCAGCATTCCCAGAATGTAAATGCAAAAAGGTACATATGAGTTGCTCTTTTATGTAGTTCTGGAGCATGTTTTGTGGCCAAATGTTGAAGCAGTTAAAGTGGTGTTGAAATAAATGACTTTGGAGGTATCAGGAAGATTAACTCAGCTGGTAGATATTAATGATTAGTTATCATGGACAGAAATGGGGCATATTCTTCTAGGCAGAACTTTGATCTCTTTGCTGTCTGAGAGAGTTCTCTGAAAACTTGTTCTGGTGTCCCTGGGCAGTGCAGATCTAAGGTGGAGCTTAAGCATCCTGCAATGCTGAAGATGTCTTTAGTAATAGTCTATTGTATGAAACAGATTTTTTGGGTCTGAGGGTGAAACGAGTCGAGCAAAAGAAATCTAGTGGTTTAATGTTAAGAGTAGAATCCAATTTAATATTTTCTCACTCTACATGTTTTTGTTTTTCAGCAGTACACTTTAATAGTTTCCTTACACAAAGTATTATTCTCTTATGAGTTTCCCTGAAAGAGGTAGGGCATGTGACTGCCAGCAGGGATTGTCTTGTGTCCCCATTTCCACCACTCTCAGAAATGCATAAATTTGCAGTAATAGGGGCTTCATATGACAACAAATACTTTCTCTGATTGTAGGACAGCCCTGTCACCTTACAGATGGGTCAATTGAAATCAAGTGAACATGTAAATATACTAACTTTATTCTGTCCTTCCCCACTTTAGTCTTCTCCTGTCTTTAGTTATTGTCTTCCTCCTTGGTCTTGCAAGTGGGAAAGAAATTAATACTGGATTTATGGAGGTATTCCCGTGAGAGTTTATTTCATACACACTTATCAGCATGACTAAGACTTTAAACCACAGAACCTTTGAATGCCTGGCTGGATTTTATCAGCTGTTAAGATGACCAAAGTCACCACATCTTAAGGTTTACATGCAAGGACTGAATTTCATCGTACTGGTGGTCTCTTACAGTAGTCATGAAGTCATCATGAAGATGCTTGCACAAAACTGATGGTTAAATATTTTGTTGAACTTAATCTATGATCAGTTAGGGGATGAATTTAGGAAGAAATTCTTTGCTGTAAGGGTGGTGAGGCCCTGGCACAGGTTGTCCAGAGAACCTATGGTTGTCTTGTCGCTGGCAGTGTTCAAGGCCAGCTTGGACGGAGCTCTCAGCAACTTTGGATAGTGGAAGGTGTCTGCCCACAGCAGGGGGTTGGAATGAAATGATCTTTAACACCCCTTCCAACCCAGACCATTCTATGATTCTATGAATTTTTTATATTTTAAAAATATATATTTTTTTCATGCATCATTGTGAGTCTGCACTGCATCTCCAAGAAACAGCACTATTTAAAACTTACTATCTATCTCAGTAGGGTCCTGATATGTTTATTTGAGGCTGGACAGATGTGATCTTCTTAATTTCAGAAAAATATTGAAGCAGATCCATAGGCCTAGGAGTTTTTGATCTATTTAGTGTAGAAAATACTGTAACTTCTCTTAAAGGGTCAAGAAATAAGACAAGTAACCAAAAATCTTCTTGCACATAATTCCCATAGATATTGTAAAACCAAAGAGTTGGAAACTAAAGCTTCATTTTAGGAATTCCTTCTAAAGTTTTTTCTGTCAAATAGATCTTTTCATAATGTTCAGAGAGATTTTAAACTATTTTATTTTCCTTTCAGGTCAATGTGAGGTTTGCCTAGTGGTCACCTTTCTAAGCTATTGCACTTCCCATTTAAATGGGAATCTAAAGATCATTACATTGCAACTGGCACACATCAGGGTTCCCTTCTATTTTACCACCAGTTGAGATTTTAGAGATTTTTGAGCTGTTCAGGGGTTGAAAAGAAACCCAAAGAAATCATTTTATCTAGCTGAAGAGAACTGTTTTTTTCACAGGAAAGGTAAATGAAACCAATGTATTTTGCATAATGAAACAGATGACAAACTGGGCAAACTGATCTATTAATGAGCTTCCTGTAAAGCAAGAATGCAGGAAAATGAGCAAGGAGCAGAAGAAATCACTCTGATCTTCAGATTTAACAACCACTTCTAATCAAAGAGTATTCTAGGATATGGGAATTCTTCATTTCCCTCAAATGGTCAGCACTATTTGAATTAAAAAAGGTGTTATAAGGTTAAAATGTAAACCTAATTACAAGCAACTTATTCAGGTGTGCGGTATTATTATTTGGAGGAAAACTTGTCTGCTTATCTGTCAGGTGTTAAAGTACTGTCAGTCAGAGATAGGAATTTGCCATGCTAAGAAAGAATCACAGAAGAGGTGGGTCAGATCTGGGCTCACAAAATTGCTTCCTTCTTCCTTTGAGTGTTCATTGTCTTTGTGACAGTTCTTCATCATCCACTTTGCCATAAGCTACCTCCAAAACCAGAGCTAAATAGTTCTGAAATGAAGGGAGGGCCTTGCCCATTACTCATCTTGGCTTTGATCAAGTCTGTGTCAATGTAAATTGTAATCCTGTTCTTTGCTGAGTGCTTTTATGGAAGCTTCCTTAAATGCTGGGGCTGTATTCTTTGGGCTGGTCGCATGGAGAAAAGACCTTTCCTCCTGCAAGAGAAGTGCCAGGCTCTGCATTCAGTAGGGTGTGCATGTTTGTTCAGACTTGCACAGTGAGCCTGTAGAAGTGTCTGTGCAAACAACCTCTGCTTGGAGAGCAGTTGTTCCATTGCTGCTGTTTTCACTCCAGCTAGCACTTGGAGCTTCATCCCAGCTTTGATCCCTCTTGATTTCATGTTGAGCTGCCACTTTCAGAGGAGGTTGCTGATAGACACATACTGGTGGTATTTTCTCAACTAGGGCCTGGGCTCTCAGGTGCTCTGGCAGCCCAATGTGCTCTCTGCTGCACAAATACCTATTAAATGACAGAGTGTGATACCAAAGATATAAAAGTATTTAAACAGTCATAATATTCCTATCCCTATGGTGTCCAAGCATCATCTAGAAAAGAAGGTTATCAAGCTAATAAATCTAATCCTCAGCTTCCCTTGGAGGAGCTGAGACTTGATATCTGGAAATCGTTTACACAGGAGTTAAATCCAAGTGCTGTTACTGACGATACAGACAGTGGAGAGACTGCTTTCTTTGAAACTATACAAGCCAACTAAGTATCAAATAATGAAGCCTATAAAAAGATCAATTACTTCAAAATACTCCCCAGTACGTTGCTGCCTAAGCCAGCTATCAGTCTGCCTGAAGAAGCACTAAAATACAATGCAAGAATTAAGAAAAGGAGGAAGTCAGGCTGTTTTTCCCTTTCAGCCACATGCTGTGTTGGCTGCAGTTTTCACTCCAGATGTAGCCACAGGTATCCTTCAAAAATGAAGGTTTGGATTTATTTGGGCTGATATCTGGTTTGTTTGTGAATGCTTTTGTCTCTGTTCCTTCTTTTAGCTTAGCCATCATCCTTCTTCTCAGGTACATATAAACTTGAATTAAAAGTGAAGCTGCTGCTAGACAAAGAGAATGTGGCATAATTTATTTCTAGTATAGGCTGATACCTTACTCCACAATATTTTGAAGGCAAGATCCTAGAAGAGCATGAAGAAAGAAAAATGTTAGTCCTAGTAAATATTCTAACAATTTAGTAGTAAATGTTTTACTGGTTTTTACAATGTCATAGATTGTGATAGGGGGAGGAGTGGTTTAATGGGATGCTTCCCATTAAAAGGAAAAAGTAGCTGTTTAGAAGGACATATTTCAGCTCATTTTAATTTACTGGTTACATTTAGAAGGCACAAAAAAGTTTTTCTTCTTGGTCCATTTTCCATTCAGAAAAAAGAGGAGGTATATTAATAGTTTCTATATGTTAGAGGTGTGGTTTGTTTTTCTCCTCCAAGACATTGTGTTTTTCCTTACTGAAGGATAAACAACAGCAGAAGTAGCAGCAATAATAACAACAAATGTTGATTCTGTTAATAACTCCTCCTTTTTAATGCAATGTTGACTTGGACAATAGGTGCCCCTTATACGGTAGAAAAATTCTAGCACCTTTACAAAACTGTGGGAGATGGACTGTTACTAGATGCAGCTCAGGATTGGTCCTGGCTTTAGTACAGTTTTGGAGAAGGACTGTTCATGATTAAAATGAGCATGGTTGCATGAACTTTAATTAGCTGAAGTTAGGTTGTGTTTAGCCAACAATGTGTTGAACATGATTTTTCCATTACTATAACAGCAAAGTCATGCTTATGCCATGTATACTGTTCTTCTACAAAAGGGAATACATTTCCTGCTTGGATGTCTTTTACTGTTTACTTCAGAAAGCACACAGTCAAGTAACAAAATTTCAAAAAAGGTCAGATTTTGATTTTCTTTAGGTTTTGGTGGTATGGGTCTTTTGATGTTTTCATATTTTGTTTTTTTCCTTTTTCATTTCCTTTAAACTCCCCACAGAAAATCAGTTGTGCTTGTTTAGGTATTTTTCCTAGAATGAATTTCATGTCTGCACATTTACATTTACTCAAATATTCTCATTAGAGAATTATTATTTTTATAATTATGACACAAATTGAACCTCGGAATGGTCTGAGCCTCCAGCCTAGCTGCATATTGAATGAAATGCCTCTACTCACAAGACTGCATTTGAATACATCTTATGCTTTGTATGTGTTTAATTCTACACAGGGAAGACCTCGTTGCTTGAGGGTGAAAGGAAATCAATTTTTACAGTGATTCCTGCATTAAAGACAGATGTGTCAGAGGTCATTCTTGATCCATATGCTGTCATTGTTTATTCATGGGGGATAAGGTAGTTCTTAAGTTAGAAGAGAAATTTTCCATTAGGATTTAATGCAGCATAAAATAGATATAAAAGCCTAATGTGTTAGTGCACTCTGGGAAAGTGGGGAATTTAAGTTGCTACAGAATCACAGCAAGGTCTTGGAGGCCTCTGTCACAATGATTTGGTGTCATCTGAGGTAAAATGGAAAGCAATTGTCCAGAGGAAGAACAAAAGAAATGAAACTCTAGTTACCAATCTATACTATTTACACAAAGACCCAACATAAATGGAAACTGAAGATGAAGAACTCTGTATCAGCTCATCCTTTGAACTTCAGTAAGAGTAATTATTTTTTTATAGTCTGGATTTTTCTTTTCTTCTCTCTTATTCTTTCTTTAGATCTTGTTTTGTTTTTACACTTGAAGATAAAATAAACAACGAAAGAGCTATAACAATTCATTCCTGTCCATGGGGAATGGCACACAGGTCATAGACCAAGGAACTGTATTACTACATTAGTGCTGAAACCCACCAACTGAATTAAATAAGTACTTGAAATGAAATAAATAAGGTACAACTTGCTACAAGGTTTCTAAAGAAGAAACCTTGCACCCAGCAGTGACTTTGAAGTTTTACTTCTGTTTTTGTTTTTGGGTTTTTTTGTATTATTATTAGTATTCCGTGCTGGTGTTCAGAGTCCATGACCTTTGTGCAGTCCCTTGAGGATGTCAGAGATCTGAGAGCTATTGTTGTGCATGTGTTCATTAGGTATAAAGAAAAAGGGACTGATCTAAATGTGACAATGTCAAAGCTCCCCAGATTTTGTTGTTGAGGACAGAGCAAAATAACAATCCAGAGCTGGTAAATTTCTGTCCTCTGTTTTTGTAGAGCAAAATTAAAT
The DNA here is from genome assembly GCF_001522545.3 of Parus major. Lineage (NCBI taxonomy): Eukaryota > Metazoa > Chordata > Aves > Passeriformes > Paridae > Parus > Parus major. The sequence continues at coordinate 62,375,285 of NC_031773.1, forward strand.
ATCTCTGCTGAAGTACTTAGCTGAAAAATGTAGTAACCAGCTGTATTTTTGGGGGGGCTGATGTCAATAATGTTAAAAATATATATATATATAAATGAAGAGCCCTACTAAAATAAAATAGTTTTAATTCTGCTCTTACAAAAGCCCATTTCAAAACTAAAACCATTTTAAGAAAACACAGACTGGGCCTAATTGTTCTTGATGTTTGTAATGACACTCTCCAAACTGCTTTGAATTTGTGTTGTACAGTAACTTACCTGCCAAAAGTTCCTAGAAATAATCGTGCAGGACTATTATTGACAATTCTACTGATTTCCTTGTAGTGCTATTGGCCTCAAAACTCCCTTTCTGGTAGACGTAAATTCACAAAAAAATACAGACATCATGTGCCTCAAAGGATTTAGAATATAAGTGGATATGACAAACAGAGAATGTATGATTATCCCTAGATTGTAGTTATAAATGTGGGCTACAGAGAGAGAAAGAGAGATTCTTCCTTGCAAAACAATGTGTGAGATCACCACCCACATCCCGTGGGGTTATTTAGGTGTCTTCACACTGAAATAGACTTGGGAAATTTTAGATTTAGGGACAGAAAGAGGTCACTGTTCCCTGTATCCTGTCTTTGCCATGTGGGCTTATTCATAGTTCTGTTGGAGTGCCCTGGTTCCCAAACAAATCACAGTTCTTTGGTTTGGAGAGTTTTCTGCTAATTAAGGGAAATTTTGTTAAATTTTTGAACTGTGAGATGCATCATAAGCACTGATATTTGTATATCTGTCTAGCTCACTGTCTCCTAATTCCTTTGGATGCACTTATTTCTTATGTTGCTCATTAAGAAAATAATCCCAATTACTCAATGTAAAAGAAATGCCGAGGAAGTGTGGGGCTTCAGTACAATTTACTTGAACAGAAGGTAGGAAACATTAGTATTGATGCATTCCAGAACTTGCTAGCAAAGCATGACTAAATTTAGCAGCCAGAGATATTGATTTGATTAAAAATTGTTTTAAGACTTGTAAATGTCAGTGGAACTTAGCAAAATGAACATTATTAAATCCTTCTGGTGATGGGGAAAACTAACAAAGGGATTTACAGTAGTTTCTGTAATTAATTGCTCTGTCATGATTTATATTAACTTACAGTACAACTCCATTAGCTCAGACCTGTCATCTCTGCTCAAGGAACCACCAAGTAATCACTACCACATTAAAGAATAAATTAGTTTTTGGCTCGAAGCCTAGTTGTAGAATGTTCCATTTGTGTCTGCTGTAGACATATGTACCTAATAAAGTTGGGAAGAATGAGTTAAACTATGTATATATCAATGTCAGCAGACTGTATTTTAGAGATGATATGATCAGCATTGTTCATTAGGCCTAATGAATCATTTAATTTCTGCTGCTTGCCTCCTGTTTTGGTGTACACCTTTGGATGAACTAGAAAGCAAGAGATGATTGAAAATAGGTAGGTCTCCTGAGATCCTCCTTCCTTCACATTCTGCGACCTGTGGTTGTAGTAATAACTTCATACGGTTTTTGTTAACACTTCATTACCCCAGACTTGGATAAATTATCCTCCTGCTTCTTCCCCAGTTGCAGACACATGGGTGAAGCCAAAGTCTTAGCTACTACTTACAGTAGATTATGGGATTTGTGAGGTTCTATCAAATTATCTCTGGCTTTGATAGTTTGAAGATGTTTTAAGTGGCTTTTCTAGTTAGTATGTTATGGTTTGCACAAGAGGTTGTTTTACATTTCCACATATGATGTAATGTTCCTAGGAGCCTGCAAGCGAAGTTTTCAACCAATTTATATTTTTTTTTCCCCCTGGATCCTGGATAAATCCCCTTGAGGCATATCAGCACGTGGCTGGGAAGGCAACAGTGGTACTTTGAAAATGAGGCTGGCTGTTCCACTGAAGTGTCATGTGGTTAAACAAGAGTTGTGGGCAGACTTCATGACTTGTGAATGTGCATCACGTGTAACACCTCAGAGGGTTTGTTGTGCATTTGAAGCTTTTAGTCCTTTGACAAGCTACTGAAATTAAAAATGTGTCATTTATTAGCTCTGTTGTTCAAACCAGCATATTATCCCTTCCCTTTAACCAGCAATGGAAACCACACTGACAGCCTTGCTAGTTTTATTGTTTCTTACAATTTATGGGGTGTTGTGTGGGTCTAGGCTGTCCTTCTTGACCTCAGTGAGAATGCTGCCCTTGCAGCTAAAATAAGGACATGTGTGTCAAAACCCTAATGAAAAATCCAGTCAGGTCTTAGCTGATCTTGTAGCTAGGAAAAATTTGAACCTTGGTTGCTTGAGAAGACCTAACAGGCCTGCAAGCAAGCAAGACCCAAGACAAAAGGGAATGGCTTTAAACCGAAGGAGAGAGATTAGATTGGATATTGGAAAGAAATTCTTCCTTGTGACAGTGATGAGGCTCTGGCACAGGTTTCCCAGGAAAGTCATTGATGCCTCATTCCTGGAAGTGTTCAAGCTGGTTGGGGCTCTGAACAACATGGTCTAATGAAATGTGTTCCTGCCCATTGAAGGGAGTTGGTACAGGATGGTCTTTAGAGTCCCTTCCAACACAAACCATTCTGTTATTTCATGAATATGCACAAGCTTAGGAGTGGGAGATGAGTCAGCGTGGCATCCCAAGCAGAGGGAATAAATTGGCCATGCAGTAGAGAGGTGGACTATTAAATGGATATTTTGATGAAGTGTCCTGGACTAAGTGATGGCTTGGAGTGATGTCACATTCCTCCTGTCAGCTTTAACTTGGGACAGTTACAGCTGCAGCAGGGTCAGATGCAGAGCATACAGACACCGAGAGTGCTTCTAAAATATATGGTGTTTTTGCAGGTTCTACTGGACACTGATTATAAGTAATTTTAAACAATAACATATTTTATATTAATGGTAATTTCCTAGTGTCCCAGAGAAAAAGTCAAAGCCATGCCTGGCATGTTCACAGAAGTGGCCAAGGCACAGATTTTTGTGAGCCGTCCATCTGTTGATGCCAACACAAGGACAGGAAAGAGTGTGAGTTTCAAACCTTTTTATGAAGGGCTCTGTGCCACTCCCCACTGTTTTCAGCAAAGAGCTACAGTAAAACTCAAACTTTTTTTTTTTAATCTGTGAGTTTACCAGATCTCTTGGCATGATGACTGCTGTGCCTTTCTTTGAATGCCACAGCACAAGCATTAGGTTCAGTGGCAAGAGACACTGTCATTTCTAGAGTCCCAGACTGCTAATCTTTAAATATTGTTGTATCAGCCAGCTCTTTTCTACACATGCCATCATGACTGGCACTGCCAATCTACTATTTATGTGGACTATGTTCAAACCATCTGTTTTAAAATAATAGTAACGATCTCTTGAATAGAAATATGCGTGCTGACGTAAAGTACAGGGAAGCTAGGGAAGTATTACAAAATGGATGGACATTAATTTGCAAATATTCAGTGATGGAAGAGATCTATTTAACAGTCCCAGGAGGAAGAGAAAAACATGCCAATAACACCCCCCTGTTATTTTGCTGGACATAACTTGGACCAGAGTTTGTTCCAATGTTTAGAGACAAGCCTAGTTTTATTTTTCAGTTCAGACCTAGTGGGAGTTATTCAAAATGGTGCAGTTGTGATTCTAATAGTCACCCCTGCAAAGCTGCAGAAAGTACAGATCACTATCCAAACTTTGTGGTTTGGTCTCACATTTCTTATGCAAGTTTTCAAAATTAGCCATGAAATGAGGTAGTGCTTTTGTACAAACTTGATGGAAAAAGGGAGGTAGAAAATCTCAAGAGAATATCAGTTTTCAGGAGATTTTAGTATGTCCTGAATTCAGTGAGAATAGAAAATCTGTGACAATAGCTTTTCTTTTAAAGATCAATCTAAACCTCTAGCTTTAAATCTAGTCTTCTAGACTTCTGGCTCAGACCCATCACAAAATATTTTAGCGCTTCCCTTTCTTGTGCCAGGCAAAATCAGGCGCTGTTGTCTAATTTGCATTTCCAAAGAACCTATAACTGCAGTCTCTCCAGTGAGTGTTGAAGTGCAGAGACATACAAAACCATTTTTAAAATATTTTATTTCACAAACCTTGGAAAATATAATGATCTGGTTTAGGTCAGTTCTTACTTTATGTGAACATGCTCATTTCTTAAGTCAACATGGTTCTTGGCTGTACTTTTTTTCTGCTGAAGCTTTGCTGTTTAAGTTTGAGAACATATTTGCCAAGCCAGTGTCTAATGTGATCATAACAAGCCAAGGGTGTATATCCTCCTATCAGATACCATCCATTAACATCAGAGCACTTCCCACTTTCAGGTCAAGGGAATCTTTACTTGAAGAGGGACTAAATAATGACCACAGGCTTTGTCTGGGGTAATTTATAATCTTTCAGGCTTTCTTACTAATACAAACCAAAAAGTCCTAGTGAATTATCAATACATACACTTGTTTTACTGGTTGCTCTTGAAAAGAAGAGATTTAGTTTATTATGTGGGATCCTGTTGCATTATTTTACTGGTTCAAAGTTCTTTGTTGGATTCTCTCCCTCTGCAGTCTTGCTCCAATTCCAGATTAGTTACCAGTAGTGACTGAACACACTGTTGAATTTAGTGTATCCAGCGGTAAAATGTCAAAGTGTGTGATATTTGCATTATCAGAAGTGTAGTTAGATGCGACTGTAAAAGCTTTTGCCCCTTTCAGAAATGGCAGTGCATGAGCCTTTGCAAGTCAGAAGCAAAAGAACATATAATCTTATTGCTTTCACATTCATATTTTAGTGTATGCAGGAATTGTTCTTGCAGGCAGAATAATTGATATTAATGTTGTTATTATAAATTATTATTCTGCAATCATTGCCTTTTAAGAATGGGCTGATGATTTATGCTTTCCATATAAGCCTGGGTTTCTTTAAATGGAAAACAGTCAAAGTCCATCAGGTTTTGAACATATAAATTTAATCACTCATCATGCAGTAATTGATAATCTCATACATAAATACACCGTATTACCTATTCAAAGATGCAAGCCACATATGCCAAAAGGAACAGAGTCTACACTTGGGATCTAAAGGATTAATCAACATTTTAAATATATTCCTCAGTGATCCTGAAGACCAAGAAAACCCTTGGCCATCACCTGATACCAGGTCCTTTTCACTCTAGAGATTGCTCAATAGCAGCTTAATAGTTTTGTTACATGATCCTAAAATGTATTTTAGGTTTTGTCAGATGCTTCTGTTCTACTAAGACCAGCACTCTAATAGCTCAGAGATCAAGGTGTTGATGCTTGCCCAGAGCTCAGTCTCCTCTTTCAACCCCTTCATGAAATGACATTGTGTCTCCACCTTGCTCATTTTGTTCGTTAAAATAAGCTTTATTCTGAGAATAAAATAAAATCCCTGTGTAATTTCAATGCATTCCCTTTGCTGTCCTCTGTTCCCTCAACCCTTTCTCCTGTTCTAGTTAACAACCAGAGACAATTTACCTCCCTTAATTAACTCAGTGTATCTATTAAGTGTCTAAATTTGATCCGAAGAGCTCAACAGCTACAAAGCTTGGGGTCATGGTACAAAATTTCAAAATAGCACTTGGCTCAGTGCAGAGCATTTTGGACATCAAAATTTCCAGCAGCAGTGTTATTTATCATTACACCACACCACTCCAGTGCATCAACAACACTTCTGGTGCTCAGTTTGGCTCAGGGTGTTGTGTGTTGTAAAACTTTAGGTTGCACAGCCTGGGTAACCTTGCTACTTTATCATCTCCAGCCACTGGTCCATCTTTATGTTAGCACAAGTTCTCTCCTCAGGAGCTTGAATTACTCATTGCCCAAACTGGGAAATTGCTGCCATGTTCCACCCCTTAAGTATTTCTTTGTGCCAAGTAACCTGATTTCTGGAAGTGTCACTATCTGTCAATACTTTAACTAGACTAGTCCTTTGCACTGAGAGTACAGAAACTCTCTGCCAAAAAGGGCAGTGAATCAAATTAGCAAAAACAACTGGGATCAAATGCTCAGATCCCAGTGTTTCCCAACATTGAACTAAACAGGGAACAAAAGCTGTAAATCATCCAGCTACTCCTGAGCTTTGTGAAGGTATTTCTGCAGTGTTCTACAATAGCCTGTTAGATATTTTTGGACTTGATCTTGGAAAAATGAACTTAAAAAAATATTATAGTAATCTAGGATAGAAGCCTAAAACTAAAATAACTGGGAACACTATGGCTAGGAGGCCTTTTAATGGTGTGTTTTAAATTGCTTTATATGGATAATCTTTGGCTGGTAGAGGACAAGGGGAAAAAAGTTTGATACTGAGAGGCTTGTACAGAACCAAAGCACAGAACCTCTGCAGAGCAGCACAGGAAAAAAAAAAGCAAAAAGAAAAAAAGCTACAAGTGGTTTGGCAAGTGGTCTGGCAGTAAAACTGGCAACATTACATGAGATGAGGTCTGGAAGAATGGAGGAAAATCAACAAGTTGGGAGAAGCTGTGCCCTTCCAAAACAGCAGCAAACACAGACAATGGTACTGGGAAAAGTCATAAGAAGTTTGAGAAGCTGAGGCTGCTTCTGCTGCATGGAAAATAGGAGCTGTTTGGGAAAGGGATCCATGAACAAAAAGTAAAGGGTGATGTAGCCAGCAAAGATAAACTGACACTTATAGTGTTGTGGAAACTACTGAACCAAACAGGCTGTGGCAGACTGGGAAATGGCTCTGTGATAATCAGGCTGCATTCAGGATTCAGAAAGAAACGGGTATTCCTTTTTGGAAATATACAACAAAACAGTGTGTGTTACCTACTAAGTACTTGCTCTTGGGCTACTTCTAATTAAGAGGGGTGGAGTGTACTGTGGTTCCAGGAGCTCATTTTTACTCACTAAATGCTGATCTGATGGAACCCCCCAGACCCAGCTTGGATCCATAAGGGAACAGGCAAGGTTCCCCTGCTTCAGGGGGCAATATATGTATATATGTGCACCAGCATCCCTGGGGCAGGTGACAGAGAAAGATGGGACTGTCTGAGCAAAATGAACATGCAGTGCTGTAGTGTTATTCCTTCCATCAGGATGTGCAGTTCTTCCTTACTGCTTTTATTAAAAAGGAGCATATTTTTGACTGGCAGAAAAATGAGTGTAGTGTATGCTGAAGATTTTTCTGAGGTGTTTTTGGTATGCGGTATCACTAGCTAACCCACCTAAAAATTTCAAGGCCAACTTAAAAGTCATGAGTGTTTACAGAATTGGTTAGCTTGGGATTTTTGTGGATTTGTCTTTTTTTGTACATACCTTTCTAAATACTTGTAGGTTAAACATGCAAGCCTTTTGGTATTTTCAGAAACCCAACTCCAGGTCTCAGGGCTTGAAGTCTTGCATCATCAAAAGCATTATCAGCAAAGTCTGTGCCATTCCTGGGTATGTTTCTGCCTGCCTCTGCCGTCATTCCCTGGTGTTCAGGGCTCACAGAGGTTTGTGGAGGCCAGCTGAGCTTTGCTGTGTTGTCATGGCCATGACAGAGGTGGCAGGCTCTGGTGGCAGCTCCACACCAACCCTCCGAGGTCCTGCATCTGCACCAGGCATCATCTCTCACTGACTGATGTGCAGATCACCACTTTGCCCAGCTTCCTTGGGAAAATAATAATGTGACTTCTGAAACCAGCTTTTGGTCTTATTTATTCTTTTCCCTCTGCGTTACAGTAAGAATGAGTGGACTCAAGTGACTCATATTGCCTGTCCCCTTTACTTGCAGCCACACAGTTCTGGCAGGGAATTTTTTAGCTGCCCACAGACTGCTGTAGCCTCAGGTCTATTTTCCTCTCAAGCACCAGTAATGGCTTGTCCCTTTCTGTGTCTCCTGGCCAGCAAAGACACAGTTTCTGCTGTCTTCTGTCTCCTGCCAGATCAATTTTTAACTACAGGGCTGGCTTGGGCAGCTCTGAGCTCTCCTTTTGGCTGTCTCCCCTGGGCTGGCTTGTGTTCCACCGCTGCCCACCCCCACGGCAGCTCCAGATGTGGGCAGAGGAGTCCAGGAAAGGATTTCTAGGCACGGTGTGTGTCCTCAGGGAGCTGTGGGGGCACGTTGCTGTTTGTGGCCAGCCCTGTCTGCCCCAAGGAAAGCGGGGGAAGGATGGGGAGCCAGAGGCGTGCCTCTGAGTCACCATGTCCCCTGGGCTGCTCTGGGCCTGGCATGGCTTAGTGACTGCTGCTCACCTGGAGCTGTGCTCTGGCTCTTCCACAGCTGCTGGTGACACCCTTGTCTGTTTTTCCCAGGAAGCATCAGGTCATTATGCACTGTGCCTCTGATTTCTGTCACACTGGTGCAAACCCACCGTGGCCAGGTGTTCCTTGGGAAGAACAAGTTGGCCAGGTCCCACCCTGATGCCCAGGACCTCCTTTGGTCCTGAGCAGTGGGAACCTGGCCTCAGCTGTCTTTATGAATCTCCTGTATGTCGTGCTACAAGCGTATCTTGTCAGGAAACTTGTAGCAATCCGTGGGAGAATTTGGCAATGGATATTGGAGTGGAAAATATTAACAGCCTGTAAAAAAGTCTGGCTTGTGCTGCTGCAGGGAAATTGGCAACTGGCAGGGGTACAATTAGTGTAGGAAACTCCTGAGCTCCTCAGAGAGAGGGCTGAGATCCCAGTGTGCATTGGGATGGGAGTTACTGCAGCATAACATGAACTTTGTGAGCACCCAGAGACGCTGACCAGAGCCAAGCTGCAAAAGAGCACTACAGTAACTGTTTCTCTGGTCCAAAAAAAGGCACATTAAAAAAAACAAAAATCAAATCAAACTAGAGGGAAAAAAAAAAAAAGATAAAAATAAAAGCAAGCTCATTTCTGTAAAGATGGCACTTTTAGAAAACTGTGTTATCAAACTGGCACTGAAATGGTCACACTAAGTGTAAAACATTGTTCCTCTCCCAACCCTGACCTGCTCAGCATGTTCAAAGGGCAGATTTTCAGATGTGCTTGGCTCTGGCCTAGTCCTGCTTCTGCTGAAGCCTTAGGGAATTTTCAAAGGGATTTTTTTTAAGTGCATGTTACACCAACACAGTGTATTTTTAAAGAAACCCACTCAGAATCAATCAGACCATAGAGCATCCACTCAAGCAGTGACAGTGAATTCACTGGGCTCAGTGTGAGAGTGACTGTGGTACCTGTCCATCTGGCTGCTCTGATTGAGCAGCCTGGCTGTGTGTGGTGTGGCACTGCCCTCAGCTCTGTCCCCTCCCCTCCACTGTGGCTGCACTGGAAAAAAGTGCCCAGTCTTTTTTTCTGTGTCTCCACTAACAGAAGTCAAAGGAAGATGATGGTATTTTCCTTGAATGCCCTGAGCTGCTGTGGGCAAGGAGCACATCCCCTGCAGGCTCCTCGGTGGCTGATAACCTTGGCCGGGGTAGGGGCGAACGTGTGACAGCAATGACAACAGCTTCAGTGGCATCCAGGACAAAAATAATTGTGATCATTTCTTTCCTATGGCACTGTGCTGAAGAATAACAATGCTGCTGCTGTTCAGGTCTGACCACCATCAGCAAACTGCTTCTAGAAGAGAGAGCAAGGCAGAGTCAGATATTTGGACTTCTTGAAAAATTGAGGAATCTAATCAAAAATATCCAAGCTTGGCCTAATCTTTTCTCTCTCCAAGGCCAGATACTGAAAATATATACCAAATGTAGAAGTCAAATATTTAACTTATTTGGCTCTTTTCATTTGGTTACACAACTATTTCAGTTACTAAAGTTTTTGCTGGTTGTGGATGACTTTGTAAATACAAAATGTTAATTTATTGTTGATTCAAGGCAAGCAGAGTTTTTAAAGTCCTTGTGAGATCCAGTGGTTCATGAATGCTACAGAAATGTCTTCAAAACACATATTGCATATGATTGACAATATACAGTCTTTTTTTACTGATATGAAAACAAGATTTTTATGTAACAAAACTGCCCTCAAAAATAGTCACAGTAAAGGACTTTATTAAAGTTACCTTCAGGTTGTACATAGACTGTTGGTGCACAAAGACATTATAATGTTACATTAGAAACATAAACTGCAATTGAAAATTAGAAAATGTTTGTTCTAAAGTTAAACCCAACAACCCAGAACTATTAACAGGAAAGTTGAGATATTGATTACAAATGAAATTGTCTGGTGAGGGTCATGTGATGTGCTAACATGAACTCTAACAGTATTTACAATACCTTCATTTATCTAAGTGGAGCACTGCAGTCATCCAATAAAAGTTACTTGTAACTTTTAATAAAGAGTCTGAAGGAAAAAGCAAAGTCTGGAATGCTGCAGTACCCCAGTGATCTCTGTCTGCTAAACCAGCTTCTTACTGGTGTTCCATATCCCTGGAGTGTGTATCTGTTGGAGTCCAGAGACTACATGGGAGAAAGATTGTTTCTTTCAATGAAATTTGCTGAAAACCTGAGAATCTGTATTAACTGAGACTTGAAGGGAAAATAACCCTTTCAAAATGTGACCATGATTTGATAGAATTTAAATTAAATGACTGGATAAGGTTCAGTTCAAAAACCAAAATCTAATAAATATTTTGGTTTTTTTTAATGATTTGGGCTGAGAACTTATGGATTTATGCACAGAGAAAAATTAGACTTTAAACCACATTTCAAAATCTGGTAAGAATTTTTTTTTCTCAGAAAAAAAGGAAATATTTTTTTGCTGAGTGAGCAAAAAAGAGTGGAGTGAGCAAGGAAAACTGTGTCTTATCAGGAGTTGTATTGATAAACTCAGAATTGCCAGTAGTAAAGGTATGATTTGCAAAGAACATTCAAACAAGTAGTAAGGGTTTTTTTTACCCAAACATATAAATAGGAAGAGACTAAAGAAAGACAAAACAGAGTTATTCTACTTTGTGGGAATATCTTCCCAAAAGAAAGAAAAAAAAAAGTCTTTTGCTATTAACCAAATTATTACTTAATAAGGAAAGCAAAGGCAGGTCAGCTAGTGTGAACAAATTAATGGAAATGAAAGTGGAGATTATCACACAGAATTATCACAAGGCCAAAAGCTCTTAACCTGTTCAAGTCTTGAGGTAGCAGATAACTTTCAATCCACTATTCTAAAGAAATTGTATCTGATTTCTCATGTGTTGTGGCAGAAACAGCTTCCCAGTCAGGACAGTACTGTGTAAAAAGTTAATAATTCCATAGTGTCTTCACATATCAATGTACATGCATATTTGCAATATACATGTTGCTAAGAGGGGAAAAAGAGTATCTGGACATTTATAAGCCTAATTGTCCAGCATCAGTCGTGAGTCAGGCTTTAAAGAAAAGCTTGTAGAATACAGTGAAGATGAAGAAAAATAGAAAATGGGATAGAATATAGCATGAGCTTATAAAAGATTATGCTAGACTAAATTAAGAACTTTCAAAAACATGCAGTTTTTCATAGAAAAGGAGTCATTAGTTTAAGTAATGAAGTTCCACTACAAGTGTTGGGTTGATTTGGTTGAGTAATTCTTGTATAAAATGTGGCAATAAAACTTGCTGATGAGAAAAAACCATAGCAGGAGTATTTTACAGTCAGAACCCAGTACTGCATAGTCATACAGGGTCACCTGGAAACAATTGTGGATGACTCCTTCTATATGAGAAGTTTGTGGTGAAGGGAAAACTGGTCTTAATACATCGTAAAATTGATATTTATCATAGGAATAGTGATAGATTTACGTCCCAGCAGAGGGCCTGGGAAATCTGCCTGGCATTCCTTACTCCTGACAAAATTCTTGTGTCTTCTATGCAGCAAAGACATACTCAGACCAACAGAAGTGCTCAGGAAAACTGAGACTGTCTTAAAAGACTATAAGACACTTGCATATTTTGCTGAGAGGAAATGAAGGCCAAGAAACATTTTTCTTTTCAAGCCATCCCATCAGGAAGTCTAATACCAGGGGAAAAAAAGGAACTACTTAAGCCAACACACAAAATTCACACCCAGACAGGTGATATAAACTGGCTTAAGTCCTTGAAAGAAACATAAGGAAGATAAGCAGAAAGATGCTTCTAAGTGCCAATAATCAGAGTAAGCTGGAATTGCTCTGCTGCTGTACACTTGAGGCTGGTGGGGTTGGCAGGAGGAGTGCAGTGTAGGGCAGCCTCCAGCAGCTTTTCAAAGGAAGCCCTACAGTCCCAACACCCTTTGAAGAAAAGGTTTTGTATCTTTCCTGTCAGACATTCTTTGCTCTGAGGAAGCTCTTTTTTTCTCCTTTGGCCAAAGTAATTTGACCATTTCTGGTTATGTGAAAGAAATACGTGATAATGTAAAATTCACCACTTTGTTAGGCACCCCCCTCTCATCCTCCATACTGTGCCTAGGTGTGATTCAGTAGATAAAATATGGATGGTGAAATTCCTGCATTTTTTGTTTGTTTTTCATTTAAGATGTAAGTATTTTAAGTAGCTGGTTTTGATTTATTTACATTTTTTAATTAAAAGAAAATTACAGATAAAAGATGCTATAGCAATCATCTTCCTACAAAAGCAAAATATTGAAATGTAATTAAAAGGACTCCTCAAATGATAATTAGATTTGAAATTTAATTATGACTAGAATACTTAATCCCTATGCACAACTGACACCTTATTGATACATAACCTTTATTGTAATTTTATTACATTTTGGCTGAGATCTTAATCTATGGACTAAATAAGATCATCAGATTTCTCTGAAGGCTTAGATTTAGGTGAAGAGAGCAGCATGTTGTTTTCTTCTGCATATTATAGCAGAGTTTTGTATTTGTGCATTTCTTCACCTGGACTCAGCTCCTCCAGACAAAGAAATTGGCTCTTGGTGTTCCATAATTGCAATACTTTTCTTTCAACTATAACCAAAAAAATAAAAAAGAGAAAGGAACAAATGCCAGCTGAGATAAAACTTGTGGAGGTCCTTTTCTATCCAGCTTGGTTGGCTGCCTCCTGTGGCTGAATCTGATTGTCACAATATGTCTGCATCTGCTCTACACACATTTGTCTTTCTCAAATTCTGTAAAATCCTCTTCCTGTAACCATCTCTACAGATGAGATGTCAAGGGCAATGCACAGTGTTGAGTAGATCACTCTCAGGTGGTGTTTGTCTTCTAGTTTTGCTCAGAATTTTATCCATATTAAAGATCATTCTTCTGTTAGTGATTGAAGCAGAAATGAGGGCCCTGGAAACCAGTCAGATGTCCAGTTTGGACAAATGAAAACACATAAAGAAAGAATGTCTCTGCTCATCAGTGAAACAGTCAGATTGAGGATCCCTGGATCTCAGTAGCTCCAGAAGGACAAAAAAAGCTGTTCAGTAGAAGAGACTATAGTCCTAGTGTATGTCTCTAGTTCTTCACTAAAAGCTTACAATTTGTTTTAACATTCTTTTTAATCAGCTTTTGAGTTGACATTTAGGCTAATTTTTATAGAAGAGTTATGTTCATTTGAATAGAAAATACTGGAAGTGCCTATCAAAGAACATCGAGCTGCAAACTCTGGAGTAAATATACGTGCATATTCATCAAGCAACCAACACCATCGAAACGTGACTGCAAAACATGAAGTAAAATGAGGTTGATTGATAAGCTGAAAATTATTAGTGTTTCTCCCTCTGTTGAATTTGGTACAGAATAACAGAGTCTGGTGACAAAAAGCATGGTTGATCATCTGCTTAGGTCATATCATGTTCATTGGATGGTTGCTGTCATGAGGAAAGATCCACCTGTGCTGGTTCTGGAGGGAATCCAGAATTAATCCAATTTGTATGGATTATTTCCATGAGTCAGATAAGCTGTAATCATGGAGACCTGGAAGCGTGGACCTCAGTCAAACTGAGAGGTGTGATTGTTCAGATTGGAAAAGAGGAGGCTTCAGGTTGACCTAACTGCCCCTTCCAGTACCTGAAGGGAGCCTGCAGGAATGATGAAGAGAGACTATTTACAAGTCTGGAATGACAGGAAAAGGGAGAATGGCTTCAGGCTGGCAGAGAGTGAATTTGGATTAGATATTAGGAAAAAATTCTTTCTGTTGAGGGGGGTAAGACAATGAAACTGTCAGCTCAGAGAACTTTCGGCTGCCCCATCCCTAGAAGTGTTCAAGGTCAGGCTGGATGGGGCTTGGAGCAATCTGGTCTAGTGGAAGGTGTCCCTGCCTAAGTCAGGGGGTTAGAAAGAGATATCTTTAAGGTTCATTCCAACCCAGACCATTCTATGATTCAGTCTGTATAAACACACAAATGAGAGCTGTCCATTGTGCAAAAATGTGGTGATGCTATCTATACATCAGTCATTACCTAAATTACATTTAGTAAAAAGAAAAACTTCAGCATGTCAGGTAGTAACCAGTCAATTATAATGTCTTCAAAGTTACACACTAACTTTCTGCTGTTATGTTGGTATTTAGTATGGGTGTTACAGACAACACTGACAATGCAGTCAGCATAGGACTTTTATGTATTAAATAAAACAGAAAACTGTTAATATGATTAACAAGTTAATACCATAATAATGCAGAAATAATTTCATTATTGAACTTTAAATGCCTGTGGTTTTAGCATTTTCTCCTTCAAATACATTACTTAAGTTCTAATAATATGTATTTATTTCTATGTATCTCTCATATTCTGAGATACTGGAAGTTACCTTCTCCATCATATCTGGATAACATCCTAATGAGTTTCTCTTATAGTATGCTAATTCCATGTTTCCTACCTAGGCTAAACATTTAGCAATAAATACCAATTTTATTTTCTTTTTGTCCAACTGTATTTATGCAAGAATGAAATACAGTTGTTGTGACCAGTAGATCTGACATCATTTTATGTAGATGGGTTATACTTTTGTTAACCATTTACATACTGGGAAAGGTTCAACAAATATTGCCACCAAGTCCATGGTATGGTAGGAAGGAATTCTATTTACTTCTAGACACAACCTGAGTGCCCAGGACCAGTGTTCTCTTGGGATATTACTGCAATCTTCTGCTTAGGAGCTATGGTAACAACCTCACTGGTGGTGATAATAGCTCTATTTTAGTATAACTGGGGTGATTACCACTTGGAAAAAAAAGGTAACAAACCAGCTTCATCTGTAGTTCATCTAAAAAACTTATAAGGAAAGCTATTAAGCCTGAGTAGCAAGAAATCACAGGGCAGTTGGCTGGAGAGACATTATGTCTTGCACTGAATTCTCTTTGGGCCACTTCAGAATGATTCCCAGGAATACACTTTCCATTACTATACCTTGCCTAGGACCAAGCAATTACTTTGTGTCTTTTTAAAAACTCTTCAGATTTGCCTTACTGTCACAAAAAGTCACTGACATAGAAGAAAATTTGTTCTTCCTGTTCATCTTTCCTGCCTGCTGGTGTGTGGGCATCAGTATGAGAGTCTGGGTGAGACCTGAGTCTCCCATGCCTTCAGCTCGGCCTGGTTTATGCTCCATGTTCCAGACCACCATCTCTCACTGGAAATAACATATCTGAAGTATGAGGGTGGCAGAAGTAGCAGTTGGGATGTGATTTTAGGAGTCTAATTTAAAGACTGGCAACTTGCCCCTCTGAGGTGGATATAAAACCAATGGACCTGAGACTTCATGTTGCAATTTAGAAGAATTTTGAGATTTAAAATCATAAAACCACACATAATTCAGATTATCTGCTGGAAAGGTGTTAAAATGTAGTGCTGCAAACTGACAAAATTGTTTTCTCTATTATATTAAGTTACTGGGTTATTAACAGGCTTTAAAATAGATTCCAGTTGTTTGAAATTTTCAACACGTCATTCAAGTTTAGATACTGATGTAAAGGGCCTTGTACTACTTTTATGCTAAGAACTTTCAGGTTACAAGATGGTTACAGAATGTAATTCATGTCTATGTATACTAATCTCTTCACTTTGGATTAGTTTGTCTGGTCATCTCAAATTCTCATTAATCTCTTTCTCTCAGGTAATCCAGAAAGCTGAAGCAATGCAAATGCATTTGAGGTGACCAATCACTATAAATATCAAATAGCATACAGTAAAAAATAATACATTCACCAAAATATAGGCTGAAATATTTTTCTCCCTCCTTTTCAACCCAGCCACTTTCACCTAGGCAATTTTGTATTCCTACCTTTCATATTAAAAGCTTATTTTTAAAATGCCTTAAAAAAAGGCACTTTGCCTTCTGTCTGATAACACCTGGATACTTAGCCTTATCTTGTCTTACAAATTGCTCTTGAAAATGTGCTTTCAGTCATCTGTAATGCAGTGGAGAAACTGGGTCCATAAAAGAAGAGGCTCCTTGCTCTCAGCCCACCTTCTAGTCAGTGTGATAACCATTAGGAACCCTGTGTTTCTTTAAATGCTTTCTGTAAGCTCTTCTCAAGCCCATTGCTGGATCTTTATTGTAATATCTTCTTTCTAATTTGAGATAATCGACCATTTGAAATGCTGCTTAAGTAAACCTTTTGTACTCTCTTAATTATAACCTATTTGTGTTTTCTGTTTTCTCACATTTGCTCAAAAATTAATGAGTGTTCCTCTCAAAAAGAATGCATTGACCCTATTTTAGTCATGTTTTTGGGCTGCCACATTGCTCTTTTCAAGGTAACCTTGATATTGTTACAGACATACATAATAATTTTTTATGTGGGAACTATCTATATTGATTTGACTGTGGCCTTTTATTCCAATAAATCACAACATATTGCTATCTAAGTTTCCCTCAATTTGGCTGAGTTTAACTAGAGTAGAATGGTTCTCTGGCTACATTAGAGAGCAAACACTAGTCATTTTGTTTAATGGTGTTGAATCTGGGGTGAAAATGTTATACGCAAAGTTACCTCAGGAGCTAATTAGAGGGCTTTTACTTTCGCAGTTTTTATTAATGACCTGTCAACACTGTATAGTTCATGAAATATTCTGTACATCTACATGCTGATGATGTGACCTTGTACACAGTAAGAGCACAGATAAGGTATCAGACCTTGAATGTTCTAACTCAGAATTTATGGAGTGATCTTCACAATTTAAAGATACACTTTTCTGCAGAAATAAATTGTCTGAGAACCTTAGAAAAATATAAAACACATAATTAGAGGGGTGGTCTCTTATACTACAAACAGACTGCAGTGGAAAATAAGATTTCCCTCACCTCAGAAAATTCCTCAACCAGTGAAAAAGCCAAAGTTACCTTTTCCCCATCCTCAAAGGAAATACTAAAATAAAGCTGGAAGGATCTAGATCTAAATATTTGCAATTGTAGCAACAGTTGTGATCATGATCTAGAAAACACCCAAGCACATGCATGCCAAGTTGCTTTCAAACCAGCCACATTTAAGGATTTGGGATATTTTGGTTTAATTTGGGTTCTTGTTTATTTGTTTGTTTGTTTTGTTTTCTTTTTAATATACAAATCCAGAGTGATGACTTTATCAGTGTTTGGCTAATCTGTTTGCAGGAAGGCAAATTATTTGACTTGTGTTCTTGTAATATTTGCTTTGGTATTTTTTTAAAAAGTGATATTGGAAGAAAATATCCTCAATAACAATTTGATTCTTAGCCTAAACTATGGGATCAATGTAAAGAACTATTAAGCAATGACAGGTACATAAAGATCACACACTTGCTGTGTTAAATTCCTTCTTTGGAACTCAGTGGAAGCTGGGTCATTCTTTAAATCTGATGGTGGATCTTGTTCATGAAGAAATCATTTAGCCATGCCAGGCTTATTCCTCTTCTCTGTCTTTCTCCCTGTCTTCCTTCCCCCTGATAGTGTAGCTTTCACAAGGTTATGTGCTTGCTTCACTGGATTGCAGAGATGATTAATTATTTTTTCTCTGAAAGTGTCTGAAATTGAACATGTGCATATGCTTTCATTTATGCATTCAGAACCTCTGGCTGCAATTTCTGGCTAAAAAATTTAGGAGACAAGTTTTAATAATCCGTTTCAGTTAGACTTCATTCCAGAGACACCATGGAGAATTCTGAGAATTGTATTTAATAGCTGCTTGTACAAGCCTGTATTGCTGATGGAGGGAATTCTTTATTTAAAAACCACTATGCCAGTTCCTATCTACTCCTGCTCATCAAGGGATTCATCATTAACTTTCTCATTTCTCCCTGGTACATGGATTATGTATAAAGTTGCAGTGTTTATACCACTGCTGCCAGGATTCCTTCTTCAGGCAGTTTAGAGGCTCATATTAGGCATATTTGAGAGAATGATACACCAGGTAGAAGTGCTGAAAGGTCACCTTTGTGGAAGGGACAATGAAAGCCTAGCAACTATCTCCTTTTCAAAAAGCCTTATCCTCTGATATTTTCAAATTGTTCAGTAGCTCTTGTTGAGACGTCTTCAAACTCTGCCTGTGTCCTCTTCATTATCACAAGTGAAAGGATGTACTTTTATGTATTGGCATGACCTTGACTACAAATTCTTGTGTGATTTTGAGACTGCATCTAAGTCCCAAACAATAGGAACTATGACATAAAAATGGTTTTAAAAGTTTTTTTATTGCAGGAGTTGCCCCTGTCACATTGGCAGTACCAAATCTCAAGAGCTTTCGAGGGTGAAAAACACTTCTTAAGTTTCTTGTACTCAGGGCTTCTGCTACAAACAGGAAAAACAAGGTGGGGGGTAGAAGAAGAGGAGAAAGTTTCTTAAAGGTGTGATTTAGGTACTGACGAACTAGAAGGAGTGGAAAAAAATGAAGAAAGAAGACAGCAAGAAGTAACTGAAAGTCAAATGCATGGACAAAATGACTTTGAGAGAGAAATATTTGATCCATAAACAATGTGATGTGTTATCAGCTCTTGAGAAGCACACTACAGCAGGAAGTGTCAGAAGAACAGGGACAATTTCAGGAACAGCACACCTGGCTCTTCACAAAGCAACATTGCTTCTATGTAGTTGCCATTTCTTGTAGTTACTCACTCCCCACTAGTAAGTCCTAGAATCCCTGTCAAGACATCTAAATGCTTCATGGTTGTAACAAAAAACTCCCAGGTTCTACTCCAAACACAGTTCCATGTGTAAAGCTCCAGACATAAAATTAAGTTGCAATGGTCTAACATGTTTCCATGATCTACTCTCAGCTGTCAGGATGCAAAGTTACATTCTTCTACCCATTTCACTGAGGTTTATGGTGGTGCATTTTAACCACTGTGCTGTGACTTAAAATTGCATTTTACTACTTTGGCTCAGGCAACACGTGGCCTTCATTAAGCTGTGGCAATTTGATTTTGCATTTGAGCCCAAGACAAGAGACATCACACAGCTGCAGACATAAGTGAGGGTATTCCACAGGAACCAAGGGACAGTTATATACTGGTAGGTGGTGGTCCCAGCACACTCTGGGTTTAACCACTGGTAAGTTTTTCCAGATTTCATGGAGAAGGAAGTTTTAAGGAGAACTTCTAAGAACATTGAAATTATTATCTCTGACTATGAAAACTTTTTGTTTTGAGGACTGTGAGGACAACCTGTGGAACAAAGCATGAAAGTTTTTGAAATTTTAATAAGCCAGACAGGAGGAAACAACTCATTAATGAAGAAGAACTGATAGGAGGTGTGAGTGAGGTCATTAAAAACAGCAACAGGTAGTTTTATATTTGATGTATACTGAAAATTATGCCAAAAGAAGAAAATGAAAAGACTGAGTGAAATGGTTAAAAGAAACAGGCTAGGAAATAATTTTTGCCAGGCATATCTTAAATGTTTAATGGATGGGAGGATGATTGGTTTTGTCAAGGCTAAGAAAAAAATGTTGCAGTAATCAAGATGTGCTGTGATTAGTGTATGGGAAGAGCTATATATTAGAGTTGTTATGCAAAAAAAATCTGCTAGACACAAGACCTGAAGGAGTGGCTGTAAAGAGAGATTCAGCCCTAGGATGAAACCATCTAATAAAAGTTTAAGTTTACAGATGAAGTATAGGTTTACTTTTATATTGGCTGTCCTAACAATAAATTTTAGTTTATTATGGAACAGATATTTTTTTCCTACTCAAACCTGACTTTTGCCCTGAGGTTTACCAAAAATAGAGCATGCAAAAGTTTATTTCTATTTATTTTCCCTTGCTTCTTTTGTCTTTTTATAATCATGTGTTTCTTCTTTTACCATAGATTACCAGGAAGTTTTCTTTGTTGCTGCTCGGTTGTGTAGATCATGTGATGTGCATAGCAATGCTGACACCTCAAGTGTGACTCTCCTTGTTTGACTGAGCTCAAGGTCACTCTGACATTAGGTATAATGTGTAAAAGAGCTTTGGACTTGGAAGACATCTTCCCCAGAAAGGGGAAGTCCAGTTGAAGATAGGCCTTGGTTGGTTCCCAGATGAGAGGAAGGGAAATTAACCATTTTAAACAAAACAGATTTCTGCACTAAATGTAATTCCTCGCCTTGACGGAGCTGGTGAGGGAAGGATGCACAAATTATGCCAGGACTGGGACAGCTGAACTTGCTGTTGGGGGTTTCACAGCTCTCCAGATCCAAAGTCAAAAGACATGGGGAGGCTTTTGGTACAGCTCCAGACACCTTTTGCTCTCAAGTTCCTCAGTGTGTATATTCACAAAGATGCTTTGTAAATGTTCCTTGGTTTCATTTATAGCTCTTTGGAAGGAAGAGCTCTTCCTCTATGTGGGTAGGCTCACACAGAACGCAGAGATCAAATGTCAGTCCTGGTCCCCTTCCTGTGCTCCAAGGACAATCTGTTCCTCTTGATTTGTTGTGCCAGTCACATGTGAGGGGGTAGTTTGGGATTCAAACTGAGGTCTTCCCTGACTCCAGGACCAGAAACCTGAAGTTTGAGCAGGACCAGGTTTAGGCAGCACTGCTAACAAGCATGTCTTCCTAAAACTGGAATTAAAAATGTCACAGTGGCCAGGGCAGAAATTAATTTCAACACAAATACAGAAGTGCCCAGAAGCATCTAACACTACTGAAATTTTATATTAATATGAAATATAAAGAATACAACTAAATGAAGCAAAGATTTAGTTCTCTAGAATTTAATCACTAAAAATGGTGGCCTAGAACTGTTTATCATATTTGTATGGATTATTTCCATGAGTCAGATAAGCAGTATTTCAGCCCATGGGGGTGAAAAAGAAACTGTAATAACCATAAAAGGTGTAGGATTACTTATTTATAGACATACATATTAGAAATGCAATAAAAAGTCCCAGTACAAACACAGTAGACAGGCTTCAAACACAAAAAATAGCCAGCTCTAAGTTGTTTCTGAATTATGGTGAGCCCTAAAGATGGCCTAAAACCAATTAACCTTTTTTTTTTTTTTTGGTACCTTTTTTATGTTTTAAAAATGACCAAAGAGATCTCTTTGAAAATATATTTTGAAAAAAGCTTCTAGAATTAAACCTTTTGTAAGAGGCTTCAGCCTGGGGCAAAATTTAATGGCTGAGCTATAAAGCACTGAAAACTTTCATAAAAGGGGTTCATAAAGAAGCACCAACTGACCCTAAATCCAAGGAGGTCTAGAAAGCTGCATGATAATAAACACAGGGCCTAGTTAATTTGCACTTAAGGGGTGTATGACATTTGAGTAAGATGTAGTTACTTTATGCTCACTTTCAGCACATATGTCCAGTAGATATAAATGACAGAGGGGGGATACTGCAGTTGAGAGGTTTACTGTAAGATAAAGCTAAATGAGGTTATCCGCTGTTAGCCAGACTTCATTTTTTCCATGTAAGGTGACTAGCATGAATGGATAGTAAGACCCTTTTAATCTATGTTTCCTACTCCTAAGCCTCCCCTAGGCTGGAAATGGACAGTGTGTGTTGTGTGTACAGCTCAATTCCAGAACAGTTACATTAAAACTGTTACAGCCCGTTTCCAGAACAGTTGTGTTAAAGCTGCTGTCACTTTACGGTTCATCCTATGGTAACTGCTTAAATCTAGACCCTGATCTGCACCTGATTAATTGATTGAAGTCAAATATAGCATCTAAAACAAAAATTCTATCACTGGGTTAAACAGAAATAACAGTATGCTCACTCACTCTCTCTGTTATCTGTATGAGGTGTGCTATTCATGTGTTTCTCTGTGTTTAATACAGGCAGTAACACATTCAGTGTCTGAGGCATTAATATAAGTCATTGTTTGTAACTGCTCAGGCATCATCCATGCTTTTATAACACATTTTTGTATGTCTCAAGAAGTTTCTGGTGGCTTGAGGACTAAGTTTTTCATCCAGAAGAGAGGCAAATTTATTCTAAGTCATTGCCTCATCTTGGCCAGTGAGAGATGCTCTTGCACTAACAAGACATCTGTGCAAGGTCTTCAGTCTCATCCTCTGCCTTCATCACAACTCTGTTTTCCATCCTCTCTTGCAGCCCCTTGCAACCCCTTGCAACCTCAGCCATGCTTGGCCTTCAGGCTAGATCTCCTAGTCCAAACAAGGCATAGCTACCAAACATATGCAATTTTCAAGCATCCTATATTTAATTTTAAATTCCTCATCCTAGCAGTGGTCAGATTTGTTTCAGAAACAGACAGGAAAATGAAGGAAAGGCAGATGTTTGTCAAGGCTATATTTAGGAAGCTGTTGCTTAAATGTGAAAATCAGTGATACTTTAACTGTGAGTGAACAGCACAAAAAGCATATTCTTTCCACTACATGTGTTTGCCAAACACTTCTCTTTTATTCACCTGTAGCATGTTCCTTTATGCTCTGACTCTACTTGGTTATCAGTAATGTACTGTGGACCTAGCAATGCTGCCTGTTTTCACAAATACTTTGTGGAATAATGCTATCCATCCCCATGGATTCATTGGTTCGTGAAGGTGTTGGTGAAAGGTGGGATAGATTTACTCAACTTTTCAGCATAATATTGCTATTGTTCATTGTTAGGACATGAATAAAGAATAAAGAATGGTCTTGAGTGTAAACAGCTCAGTCACTGAGCTTAGTGATTTTTGGGAGGGGTCTCTTTGAGGTGCATATTTCTAATCCTTTGATAGATGACTTATTAAAGCCACTCTATGTAAGTATTGTTCACAGTGCTTGCTGTGCATGTGGCTTGCATCTGAGTACTTGTCTTTGATTTGAAAGGTATTTTACCTACACTTAGAAGTCTTTAAGAGCTTGAACCACTCCTGCATTTTGTTATGAACTATTAGCAGAGGAGTTTGAGGGAGCTGGAAGTTTCTTTTAACAATACAAGTGGCTTTTGTGCCTACAGACTTCCCTTTGAACTCACTAACCTCCTGTCAGCAGAGAAACTGGATAACAGCATCTTCTCCATTTCTCCAGTCTTTTGTCCTCCCCAGGATGCAAAGTCTGGCCTTGCTCCTAAGTGCTTCCCTTGCTAACAGGATCCAGACCTCAGGATGAGAGCTACACAGGATTCTCATGGCCTAAATTTATTACATATCCTAAGTTCTGTACTTCTGTGCTTTGACACATGCCTTGAATGATCTAAATTACAGATTGCCATTTTTTAACTGGGTTGTGATCAAATGAGCTCATTGCTTTTGCTCAGAACCAAAACTGCTCAGATCATCAACAGAGCTTTAACAGCAGAAGAATCCATTTAATTGGTGCCTTGTTAAAATACACTCCCATACCTGGGATGTGACTGCTATGGAGAAGAGGCCACACCATTGTTTTTCTTTCCTCAAATCAATGGAAAAATGGCATACCTAGACATCTTTAAGTGGCATAATTCTTGGTTATGTTTTATTCCCAGAGGATAACAGCCATGAATCAACACCTACTACAATAAACTCTTGGCTTGGCCTTGACTTGCTTCATGCTGCTGCTTTACTTGAGTACACCTTTAACTTTGCCTTTGTGGTCACTATTTCTATGAGTTTAAAAGGTGAGTTGGTGTCTAGGAAAACAAGTAAAGTAACAAGTGAAAGGAAAGTAGAACAGCTGAAAACCTAGAAAAGAAATTATGTTAAGAGTTCTACATTATTTTCCCTCTGTCTTTCACTGTAGACATGTTACTTGAGATTCATTTGTTCTTGAGTACTTTCTGTACTGCCTCCTCTGACCTTCAGTCTTACTTTAAGATTTCTCTTAAGGTTGGTAGAATGAGTTCCTAAAGGAGCCCTCCTTCAACATCCAAAGATGTTTTGAACGTCTTTGCTAGAGACAAATCTTATGTAGAAATTGCCTCATCGTTCCCCAGTTCAAAGAATATGCCCAGCTGCATGACAGAAGAGAAAATCCTTGCAACCTCTGAACCCTAAAGCTTACATAGAGGAGTCAAATATTATTAATACAATTTTTATATACCAGTGTGAGCACTCTTATTATGATAATTTACTGCTAAAATGATACACAAAGGCCTCTGTTCAGGTAAACTGGGAATAACTTGTTGAAAGTTAAGTTGATTACTCTAATACATTTGACAAATTTGTCAGCAAGGATTAATTTTTGTTCAGGAGACTTGTTAACCATACAGGGAACACTATTTGAGGGAACATTCAGAAGACAAAGCCAGAAGAAAGAACCCTGTCACTAAATTAAGTTTATGGTTTCCTGCCTCAAAAATGTACAAATTTCTGAAGCCCTTTTGTGAGTTTTATAAGTTAAAATTATTATTAACTTCTGTTGCTTACAGTTCTGTTGAAGTTAATTAATGTTGACATTGTTACCAAGGCAGTACTTTTTCACAGAGGTGAATGGTTTTTAATACATCTCCTATGTAAAAGCCACAAACAGGACATTGTTTGTGTGAGACCTGTCA
Organism: Parus major; assembly: GCF_001522545.3. Lineage (NCBI taxonomy): Eukaryota > Metazoa > Chordata > Aves > Passeriformes > Paridae > Parus > Parus major. The sequence goes on from NC_031773.1 coordinate 62,399,994, forward strand.
CCTGTAAGTGAGCATGCCAGTGGTCCCCATTAATCAATCATTAAAGCTGAAGTATTTTTTTTCCCACCTTACCTATTCTAGGACTTTTCAGTGTCCTGAGTTAATACAGGGTGGATAAAACTGGATGAGGCAAGTTTCTAGATTACTTCAGTGTGATAGAATATTAGTCATATTATCTTATATATATATATATATATAATTAGTCATATTATCTTTAATATATATATATATGTGTATATATATATATTATACACACACACACACACACACACACACACACATATATATATATATATATATATATATATATAAACACTGAAAATATTACCATTTTTATAACCAGAAATAGTTGAATCAGGTCAGACAACATCTTTTTCAGTACAACTGAACTCCTGGAAATTCAAAAGTTTCCCAGGACTGAACTGTAAATTCTAATAAAGCCCAGGTAACTTTCTGGTTTGGTTCTCTTTCTGGGATTTTTGTGCTTTTAATTTTGCCACTTCTGTGCTGTTTTTCTCCCCTGTCTTCCTCCAAGTCAGGAATCCAAGACTTCCTAGGATCTGCAACCCCTCATAGAGAAATACATGAGTTATCTTAGGTTTTGTTTCAAACTTGTGCAGCAAAGAAATGTTGAGTTCTCAAATCCTACACTAACCATATTCATCCTACACTAAACATATTTATTTTTCTCTGGCCATCTTGAATTATTACTCTTCATAGGTAGAACACGTTTCTCAATGCTTTTGAAACAAAAGTTGGGATACCAAATTGTGAATCTATGAATAGTAACAGTGGTATGTAGATATATAACAATAGCACCTAGAGAGTTGGTACTTCATTCTTGTCACAGCCTTTGGATGCATAAATGCAGTCGCTCTCACAAGGGCTTGGCAGGAAAAGTTTAAGGCAAGAGTAAGAGACATACCTAAGGAAGTGGACACAATAGATATTTTAGAATTACTGGGGAATCAAACAAGATATAGAAAATATTTGTTACTGATAGAAGTTCACAGAATTCTTTTTATTCATTGAATATTTATGTGGTCTGTGCTGTGCAGTTTTCTTTGGCTTTTGTGTTGGAAAGTATGGAAGTGGTGAAAGTGCATCAAGATAATTCCTGTTTGTCAGCTCTTGTATTCATTTTCTTGCAAGGCAGGACACATAGGGGGTTACAATGTGCAGAATATCAAAGGATTGGGACAGATCGTAGTGTCCAAGATTTGCAGTTTATGGTTGTCACAAGTTGCACCTCATTCTGGGATATTTCTTTGTGGCTTCATGTCCAATTGCCCAGGAACACCCAAAAGCACCTACACTGTTGACTGCCAAGTGTAAGCAAATGGCAGAAAAGATGATAGTTCTTGTAATAAACTCCTGAGCTCTTGAGCTCTCCTCTCTAAGAGAGTAAATGCAGTTTTCTGTGTTGAGGTTTACTGGGTCTGTATAACAGTGGGGTCTTGCCCTTGTACACTTTCTCCTGAGCTAAGTCCCAGAATAAGTTTTGTGATGGCCTATGGTCGCAAGTAGTTGGTGCTTGATAACCCTTGGTAACACTTGACAACCTCAGGGACCACTTATATTTCCTGCATTACTAAAGGATTTGTGTCTGCAATTCCCTTGTACCCCTAGAAAAGAAGAAATCATCTTGTTATCCTGCAAACAATGTATCAGAACACGTCCCTATGTTGGTTATGTCATTCCTTACTTTGACAAGGTTTTCCCTTTTATTTTTGTTTTGCTACCACTGAATAATACACAGTCCCACAGCTCTGGCAAAAAAATAACCTGATGAAAGTGAACATATAAGAAAAATATACACTCTTCTTAGCAGAGGTAATGGCCATTGACATTAATGGGAATTATGCATACGTGGAAGAGGAGTATGGCCCCTTTACTTACCAGAGCCCTTAATATGTTTTAGTGAGCCATGGTGGTGTTCTAAATATCATGAAACCCAAAGGAGATAGAGAAAACAACCTCTGGCACTGATGAGCTGGATTCATTGCTCTAACACAGATGGCTTTTCAGGAATATTTCTGTTTCTTCTCCTGTGGAAATAGCTGTACATGCACTGTTCATTGACATGAAAGAGGAAAAGGTGAGTGGACAGAAATCTGGGAAAGGAAGTAAAGAGTGATCCAGGTTTTCAGATGTCAAACTGTCACATAAAAACATGAAAGTCCATAATTAAGCATTGCACTCTCACACACACACACATAGAGAATTCTACACATATAATGTTTTTATCTGTCTTTTAGTCAAATTCCTCTCTAGCCCTGCTTTGCACTATGTTCTGTTTTATGAAAATAAAATGTGAAAATCTACCGATAAGCCAAAATAATAACAACTTTATGGCATGTCAGGGCTATTTATTATTATTATTATTTTTTAACCTTGATCATGTTGTAATAGTGAACATATGTATCCTTGGCCTTAATCACCTTGTCAAGTTAAAGCATATATTCAACTTCATTTACATGACATATGATCTAATGTTGGAGAACAACAATACCATTGTAGTGCTAATTAAAAACTGTGAGCTGAGAGCCAGAAGAAACCACTGGTCTGATTGCTGAGGGTCCCAGGGAAAGGGATTTATTCCCACACCTGCAGTTGGTCCATAACACTAACATTGTTACCAACATCTGGGTCTAATCAGCACAGAGGCCTTGATATGCTGCTCCTGTGGCATATAAATTAAGCATTATGTTCATTTTAAAGGCCCCCTCTTTCTGTTTTTTAAGGACAAGATAGATTCATGGCTCCTCAGAGTCTAACAAAGTAGAAGCCACAAACAGAGTAAGTTACTGCCAGGTTTCTTAGACCATACCTGCCTAGTACATGCCACTTAAATAATGGAATTTTATGCTCAGTTCTAGTTTTCAAAAATGCATCTCCATAGAATGCAAAGTTCAGCTGAAAAACTATGTTTAGGGTGGAAAGCACTCTGCCAATTCACATGAAGCCGTGTTTATGGTGATGTCTGAGCCCCACTATTCACAGGGATGGCCACAGGACCAGTGACAGCCCCAGTGGTTCCCTGCATTGGTGTCTGAGCCCAGGTCCAGGGAGAGGCCTGTCCCACAGTCTGCTGTGAAGTTAAAATGCCATTCATAAAGGTGCTGAAAGTATTCAGAGCAACTGGAAATTGTACAAAGAGAGAGAAGAAAAACCCACAAGCCAGGCTGTCTAGGTCAAATTGCAAAATTTAAATCTTCATTGGTTGAGGAACAGGCAGTGATTATTTTTGCTAATGCATTCCTTGGCTGGGTCTATAATTATCTAACTGGCTGTTTGCCTTTGTAGCTTCATGTGTTTTTCTGGAAACAATGAGACAGATACCCTTACAGAAGGAAGATTTTTTTCCTGACATTTTTCAGTGTCTATATATCTTTAATATCTGCAAATGGTGAATGTAATTACATATAGAGAATTTTGTTAGAAGATCCAGAACTTGACTTCTGATCTTATGTCTGGCACTGACCTTTTGTGGCAGTAGGCAGTTCATTTAACGATTGTCTCACTTACCTACTCTGCCTTTTAGGGATAAATAATGATGTAGAGAACTGTTTACCTGAGGTTTCAAGGTGGAAAAATGACACAGGGGAATTATGGAAGCTTAACATTTCACCACTGATACAGGGTAATTACATCAAATGGTTGAAATCATAGAATGGTTTGGGTTGGAATGGTCCTTAAAGATCTAGTTCCAAGCCCTGTACTGAAAGTGGGGTTCTATCTTAGTCAGTACTGTCAGGAAGAATGTCCATTTCATGAGAAAACCTGCTCATTGCAAAGGCACAAAATGAGTAGTTTTTAACCTCTGCAGCCTTCTCAATACCAGCAGGAAGAGGGAGGAATTTCCTTTTCATTACTGATAACTCCAGGTGGAATTTTTAAACTAAGGAGTCATAACTTAAACCCAGAAGACATCAGTGGAGACCTTAAAACGCTGGAACAGATTCTCTGCCACAATAAATTGAGTTAGTGCTGTTAATTTCAGTAGAACCACATTTCACCTCACTTGAGGAGAAGGTGCATTATTTATGGTATGACTGCAAAATCTGTCACTTGATGTACCATAGAAATGTGTTCTGGCACTAGCAATTGGTTTTGGTGGCACGCCAGTTTTCTGGCTTTGAAGGATTTCCAGTAGCCAAAGGGGGATTTTAGCACCCAGTGTCACCCTGCCCCCGCTCTCCATTTCCATGGGTGGTCAGCAGATTCGTCCTGTTTCCCTTCCAGCTGGATCAAGCCCTTGACAGCTCAGCTGAGGTTGAGCACAGTTCTGTGACCTCACATGCCAGGGGGGTCAGAAACAGCATTCAGGGAACCGTGGGGTGGGATTGTTGGAGACATTCTGTCTGTGCTGTCCTCATTCTTGGTTCATTTGCCTCCTCAAGAGTGAACACCTGCTGTCCTGCTTTTCTGCACTCCTGGCCAGCTTTGTGACCAGAATGAGAAATCTAAATTTCTATACCTGTGGTTTAACTGCAGCTTCCACTTGCAGGAAAACCTCCTGTGCTGCCCATGGGAGATGCATGTGCAGTAGAAATGAGATTGGGGTCCCTTGATATCTCTGTGGACAGCTCTTTCTCAAGTTTAGCTTTTTAACTTATCTGCTTTGTTGTAGTATTGAAAGTGCTGCTTAGATAAATTAAATGCTAATTTTTGTAGCAATTGACTGGCCGTTTTCAAGGGGTGATCTCTCATTAGTTGAATTTTATAAATGGGAGAAGTCTGGCAAAGTTAACAAAACCAGAAAGATCAGAATAATGCAATTTGTTGTTATGGTTTCATTAATGCCACATAGAAATCTCACAATTGTATTAAATGTGATAAAAATAGTATAATCAAAAAAATAAAAATAAAAAAATTATATAACTGTATGGCCACTGAGGAGAGATCACAGAGTCCAGGCTTGTATTTCAAGTCTGTTACAAGGGCATTACTAAAACAGTCATGTCTGACTTCATGACAAAGTCTTTGTGATGACGCAAGTAAAATACAACCATTGCATTGGAGAAATTCAAAGAATAATCAGACTGTGGAGAAGGAATCTCACATCCCTTCATGCAATGTCACAAGTAGAAAAAGAAAGGAGTTAAACTTATGCCATTGGAATGTCTAGATAATTTGATCATATTTATTTTAATATATGAGATGCAAAAAATACTATCAAATACAGATATGTTATTATTTTAATCATAATATCTTACTTCATTTTATGTCATTCCTGCTAATGTGGTACCAGCAGATCTAATGAGCTATTTAGGGTTTTTTGCATTTCAAAGCATGACCTCCTAAAAATCAGGATATTCCTTTCATCCAAGATAATTTTGCTGAAAAACACCCAACTTTTCAAACATTAGCATATATTTGATGTAGAAAGAATGATTGGACATATCACAACAAATGAAGTGATTGTAAAATGCATCTATAAAATACTGAAAAAATCACAAATATTATTCCAATACTTTGGTATAATGGTAATCTACATCTAAGCCCCAGTTCTGCAAGTTATAATATGAGAGTCTGCTAGGCACAGTAATGTACCCATGTGGTGTTGATTGCAGACCTGAAGACATTTTCCTGAGGTGTTTTCTAAAAAAATTTTTTTTTCATTATAATGAAGCTATCTAACCTGTTTTTTCCTCTTTATGAATCATTCACAAGGTGAGGCTATTTCTCTGACTCTGTTATGTGGAACTGGTATAGAAAAGTTAACGTGAAGAATGTCTGACTACGTCATGTTCACAACTTGCACATTTCAGTCATCCAGTATGGATAGGTCTTCAAAAGGACCTGGAATCATTGCAGAAATGTTGTGGTTTGCATTTATCAACCTTTGAATTAGAAACCTGCTGCTGTCACTTATTTGCCCTTGAAGATCAGAGCCTCTGTTGTGCATCACTGCAATGATTCATGTAAAGCACAGGATTCAGGTTCTTCTCTCTCTGTGGATGACTGAAACATTTTAAGCATCAAAGTCAGGAACAGGAGAAGAAAAAAAGAGTGAAGTTTCAATATCCATCTAAGGCACTCACCTCTTGCTGACTACTGCGGTGCACAGGCATCATTCTCTAGATTTTTGAAAATTCCAGTTATTCTCCTGATGACTGCAGTGAGCCATTTTTAGATTCCAGTGCAAAGAAAAGCAAGTGACTGAAGTTTTATAAGTAAATATTGAGAGGTGTAAGCATAAGCCTCATTCAAATTTTCAAATACATATTCAGACAAAGTTTTTACAGGTATTTGCCCTCTTTTAAAAGTTTTATGAAAGGGATATTTCTATCTGTGTTCCATAGAGATCACGGTCCATTCTATTTTAAAAGATTATAAAATTCTTCCATTGTTTACCTCTATTTTATTAACCACAGTGACACTTTTTTGGTGTGTTTCAGCAGGTTTGGGGTTTTTTTTTTAATAAAGAAGATGACAAATCATTTTAATTTGTAGCATCAGTTGTCTTCAAAATTTCTTGATTTCAAAACAAGCAGATGATTAAAAGCTAGAAGATCATAACACTGATCACTACACTGTTTTTGTATTTCTCCCTCAGAATACTGTCTGAAGTACAAAGGATGGCTGATCTAATATATCAATAAGAAGAAAGTAAATGTTTCCATGTGATAATAATTCTTAAATGGTTTTTGCAGTCCCTTAAAAAGGCCATGCATCAGCCCATTATAGCAAATATTGCATGTTTTTACGGCCAGTCTCTTACGTAGCAGTTTTATTTGCATCATGCATTTAATTGCCACATTAAATCATGGTTTCTAAACATCAGTTCACAGCAGGATCTTTCTCTGAAATCCTATCTTCTTTTTTCTTTGACAATGTAAACAATTGCAAAAAATGTCCTTTCCCTTAGTAATCTAAATTCTATTTTGTGTCCACAATACTATTCCTGCTTACTGCAGCAACTCACTACTTATAACAGTGGAGAAGGGAAAGTCCTTTTTTCCCTTGAATGTGCATATTCCTGCTGGAGCTTAAAAACTTCCATAAATCAATAAAGTAATTGCTGCATAATGACCTATTGTTGGTGAGTGTGCCCAGAATGATGTCATTGGGGGGTAATGGAGCTACTGAATCAAAAAAATGGCAGCTGTTCCCAATTTATTTGAGAGTCAGTTGGACAGAAAATTAAATAAACACATAGACAAGCAGGACAAGGGCAAGTCCTTGCACTATTCTTACGATTGTTTTAATTCAATCGCAGGAGTCAGCAGGCAGCTGATATTGCGGCCCAGAGTTTCAGTAATTGCCTGTCTCCTCTCTCAGTCAGGCTGCACATGCTCATTTCATCATTTTAAGCTTTGGTGACTAAGATTAAAAAAAAAGAAAAATACCAATGAAACAAAGATGAAACTTAGTTCTTTTTTCTCCCACCCTCCCCCTCCCTTGTCAGCATAGCAGGCTATCCAGGAGATGTATTAATAGATAGAAATTTTCATTTCTTCCTCCATCTGCCTCTATAGGGTCTCTACCCTTCTTTCCCTAGGATAAGAAGGAGAGTTTTCCTTTTTTTTTAATCACTCATATGTCCTTTGGGAAGCCCCCTAAAGTTTCATATTCACTGGGGAGAGAAAAAATGCCACCCGGCTTCACACTCTCTTCTCTGCTGTGAATAACAGCTTTGATGTGCATCCTTTGAAGTTCCTGGCTCCAGGCTGCATTAGGGAAACATCAAATGCAGCCTTAACACTGTGTGTGGAAGCTGGAAGCACATTGTGTTTGCACACTGGACTTGGGGGCACCCACTGTGCTTGTGGGAGCCAAGGGAATGCAGGGGCCCACAAAAGGAGCAGGTCTCCAGCACAGCAAGCTCTTCTCTTTTCCCTATTCCCATTTCCTGCTGGTACAGCATTGAGCATACGTCAACATCCATGATATTTTCCAGTTCTTGCAGTTTCTTGTGATACCTTTGCACCCTTTAGAAGCCCTGATATGGATCAGAGCATTGGGTGATCACATCTGACTCCAGTAGGAATTTGTTCTTTGTTACTTCAGGGCAATGTGGCTTCAAATGCTGCTTCAACTGTTGTGGCATTGAAACAATCAAAGTGCTTTTTACGGACACTAAAAGAAGTTTGGGTCACTGAACAGTTATCTGACTTGTACTAAGAATTACAATGTCTATTCCTTCATAGTTGGATTCTTAATATGACAGTTCTCACATTTCTAAACAAGTGTGGGTTTTTAACATCCTTCTCTTTTTTTTTTTTTTTTTTTTTAACTTACAGATGGATTCTTTTGTGTGTGTATTTTCTGTGTCTGCATAACCAGACACAGTGAAGTTGATGCTTGTCTCCAAGATGGAGAAGTGCTTTTCCGTATTTGTCATCACAGATCTCTTCAGATCAGACATCTCTTTGATCATTTTAACTGTGTTTTATATGCTTCATAATTTCCTTGCTGAGTACCTTATGTTATGTGTTACTTTATAAATCAATAAATAATAGCAATAATTAAAGGGGTGTTCTGCAGTAGGGAGCTAGATGAGAAATGGGTTATTCCATTAACCTTTTACCTCTGGAGACAGGAATTTCAAATTTGTGCTAGGTCACAAAGAGCAAATCAGTTGGTCTCTTGTGAACTTCATTCCACATCATGAAGCACCGCCTCACTTCTCACAGTCCCTCCTGACTGACAGCTTTAGTCTGGAAGAATAACAGCTTGGAAGACTGAGATGCAATGGCAATGCCAGCACCTACGCCCACTGTGCCTTGTTCTCCAGAGAACCATTTGGGAAAAAGAAAAAGATTCCAAACCCTTCCAATGCCTGTTATCCCCACAGACTGAATTAATATTTAAATATCAAAATTGCAACTGGTAAGAGTAGGAAGTACCTTGTGCAAGTAGGAAGGTGGGTTTTTTTTCAGCCTTGTCCAACAAAGTAGCTCTCAGAGGGTACAAGAAGCTCATCACAGGAAAATTAAGGGGGAGTCGGTGGTGTGTCATTGTACACCCAAGTGTAGACAACAAATATGTTAGTGAGGAGCTGTCTATTCCATCAGAGATCACTGATCACACAAACTCACAAGCAGGCCTTTAGATAATTATTAGTCTCGTCTCCTTTTCCCCACTTCTGCCTTTCTCCACTGGTTGCAGCTCTGTTGTCTGTACTCTGAAGTCTGAGTGGGTAAGTGAGGTGTAAAAGAAATAAATAACAGATATTCACAATCAGTGTCACAGAAATATGACTTCTTTTTCCTGAATTACTCTGAGACCAGGAAAGTGAATTAATAAGTGGAATCTCAGGCTTAAGATGGAAACTCATCTTAAAAATAAAGGTAGCACAAATTTTGGAAGAAAGACTTTTATGCTTGAAAATCTACATTTTTACCATTTGCTTGCTTTTTGTACACAATGAGATTAAAACTATATTTTTTTTCTATTATGCAATTAGAAAACAGAAAGTACCTGAATTATATTCTTTAATAAAAAACAGAAGACTTCTTAAAGTTCTAAAGATTCTAAAAAATTCTAATTTTTGAACAAGACATTTGAATCTGTTACTTTGAGCAGTACTTTTTGTCTCAATCTTTCCTGTTATTTCTCATCTATCTGCAGATCATTTATAATGAGAGAGACCTCCCTATAAATGACCCGCAGATAGATGAGAAATAACAGGAAAGATATTGATGTCCGATATTGATGTTCAATATTGATGATCAAAAGTGTTTTTGATGACACTTGTAAAAGATGCCCCAGAGTGGACTGCAATTTTTGTCTATGCTATTCCTATTGCCAGGACCTCACACACTAATTTCCAGCTGATTTGTGGTGAACACTGGTATGTTCTTTAGTAAAAACTGTCTTTTTATCAGGTTGTGATTATGCTTTTGTTTGGAAGAGGGAAGTTATTGAAATTCTATCAGTATAATACATTCAGGGACTTAGCCTCTTCCTCTTATCTGTAGCTCCTATTTTGGAAGTACAGCAGTGAGCTGGGGAGTACTTCTGAGGGCACCATTTTATGTTTTATGTTGTTGGCCATCCTAATGATAACCTTAGCAGATATCAGCCCTAATAGACTTTGTAGACAAAATTAATAAAAATAGACTCTATGTGTTTCAATTCTTAGCATTAAAATGTTGTCTGGAATAAGGATACAAACTGTTTATGATGGGGGCCTGCGAGTGTTGTGGGGAGTCTGATTAGGGCTAACTTGGATGTGGAAGGAGAAGGAAGTTTTGATATTCAAATATGGAAGTTGAATAAAGAGCATGATTTTTAAGAGTAGGGAAATAGACATGGACTATAAAGCTTGTCTCCTGTACTTCCACAAAAGTTCTTTTCCTAAGAAATCCGTCTCATTATGAAAATGTTTTCTCATTCTCAGTACAGACTATGTGAAACAAGCTTCTCTTAGAGATGAAAGAATTCCTCAGAAGAAACCTCTGCACCATTCCTTAAGATGATAGATAACGCTGAGACTTCTCTGGAAAATGTCTTCCTAAGCTTTATCAGAATATCTTTTGTCCAAGCTTTTGTGTTGTTCTGTGCTTTGTGATCCACAACGGCTTCAGGGGGACGGTTGTGTTCCACTGCGGGGAACTGTGAGAAGTTCTTTTAAAACTAGATGGTCTAGAACGAAATTAAGTCAACCGAGACAACCTTGTATCTGAGAACTATTTATTGGTAACCAAAAGAAACAACAACAAAAAAGAAGTTGTCCTACTAAAGAGGGCTAGAAAAGACAGGGAAATATGAAGGAAAATGGAGAATGAAGGGGGAGGGAGAGAGGAGACGGCAGACAGAGAAGGAAAGCGGGCATTCCCACAGCAGGACGGGCAGCGCTGTCGCTGTCCATGTGGCGGGGTCACCTCACGCTGCCCGCCGGGGAGCCCGCGCAGCTCCCGGGGCGGCGCGGCCCGGCAGGCCCGGCCCCCGCGGCTCCCGGCGGCCGCACACGGGGAGCGCTCGGCCAGGAGCTGCAGAACCCTGGACAGGGGCACGGGGGTGTCACGGCAGCGGCCCGGGCCGGAGACAGCCAGGGCTGGACGCCGGGGGCTCAGGCAGGGACACGGGGAGGCAGGACAGGCGGTAACTGGGACGGGCGAACGGGTAAGGCCCGATACAGGCTGGACACGGGCTCAGGGGTCAGCTGGTGTCCCGCCAGTCGCTCAGACAGAGGGAAGGTGAGTATGTGGGAGTGAGCAAGTGCCAGCAGGGGCAGGAGAGCCAAAAGGCAGGCTGGAGCCAGGGCAAAAAATGACAAAAGGAAGGCTGGAGCCAGGGCAAAAAAGGACAAAAGGCAGGCTGGAGCCTGGGTGAAAAAGGACAAAAGGCAGGCCAGGGCAAGGGCAGAGGTGCAGACCTCAGCAGGCTGGAGCCAAAGCAACAACACAAGGCTCAAAAGGCCCCCAGACTCAAAAAGCCCCAACTCAAAAAGCCCCAGAATCACCAAGCCCCAAGGAAACAAGTCTGAAAACACCTCGGAGCTTGTGATGCAGTTACTTTTTATGCCCCCTGGCCCGTCCCCAAGTCTGCCTGCTGGCAGGAGAGCACTGGCCCAGTCCAACCTTCCACTGCAGTCCCTTGCTGGGGACCTTTCCCCATCTGACTGGAGAAGCCTCTCTGGGGAGCACAGTGTCTCATGTCAGACATGTGAGACACGAAATGGTTTCCAGGCAAAGTCTCCCCAGAGACAAGGCTTCCCCCATCTTCTAGTTGTCTCCTTCATGTGGCACATGTGTACCCTCTCCCCCACACGACAATCAGTGTTGAGACAAATAAAAACTAAACTGGCTCCTCACAGGGACGTATCCACCACGTTGGTTCAGAGGCTAAATTTCACTCATCTTTGAAGACTCATGCCTTTAAAGACTGAGCCCAAAGCATTAAATAGGCATTAGAAACCACCTGAAGGTGACAGGAGAACACACTTGGCAGAGCTTGTCATGTGGCAGGCAGCTCCTTCTTCCTGGAGGAAGTACAGTGCTTTTTGATTTTGATTTTGATTTTGATTTTGATTTTGATTTTGATTTTCATTTTCATTTTCATTTTCATTTTCATTTTCTTCATCACTTACAACACTGAAGTTACTGCTAGCCCTCATTGAAGGTATTCCTGGATACTTGTCCTCCAGGCTTAGCAGAGAACCAAACATTCCCTGTGGCTTCAGAAGCCCCAGTGAGTGGGGAATAAATGCCTTCAGTAAATGCTATTTTTCAGCTCTTTACAGCACTTTCTTTTCTGAGCTGAGTGGCTTCAGCCATGTGCAGATACATCTCTGCTTTGTGCCACTACCCAAACATCTTTGTCAAGCCCTAAGGATGAAAGAAGTTCACTGATGATACCTTTCATATGTATTTTGGGACAAGAGGGAAAACTGGAAATGGAGCAGTGATGAAAAAGAGTCTGGTGGGTATAATGCACTTTTGAAGAGTGCTTCTTACAGAAGCCAAAACTGTTTCTCATAGTACTGAAGGTAGTTACTCTTTACTGCCTTTTGTCAGGTTCATGGCTATATAGAGGGCAGCTGTAATATTTTTCAGTATTTTTCAATATTTTTTCTTAATTTTTATGATATGTCTTATGCTCAGCCATACACGGTGGGACAGACCATACATTTTGTTTGCAGCTACAATTTTCTTTCCCAATGAGTTCTGTATGTATTCAGCCAACCTAATCAGAAGCACATGAACAGCTTTTCACAGTGGATATGTGAGCCTATCACATTGGGTTTGCAGTCTAGGTTGATTAGCTGGTTCTTTGTGTGAAATAGGTCTGTTGCCTTGACTGTTCAACAGCAACAGGTTAATTTTCACTCTTTTTTGCATCCATATGAAGCTGTATTGGTCCCAAATCTAGTTCTGAACTTCAGAATGTTTTTTTATCCAGACAAGCTTCTCTGTACGCAAGATTTATTTATTGCAGTCTATCTGTGAGCTCTTCTTTTTGCCATATTCACTTATTTTCTTTCCAGGTTAAAATTATGTACATTTAAACCAAGGTTTCTCTTTAGTTTAAAATTGTAAATCCTGCATGTGAGTTTTCCTATATGTCAGCCTTGCCAACATTTTGTTGCAGAACTTGTGAAAAGTAAGTGACTGCTGTTTTGCATAAAGATGGGCCTGCTTGTGGGGGGATGTCTCCTCAATCAAAGCTTCTCAAGAAACTTTTAAACAGTAGGTTCATTTTCAGTTGAACCTGAAACTGGAGATGATGGGCAGCGCTGCTGGACTCTTTTGCAGTACTGATGGAGAAAAGGCATATCAATGTCAGCAATTTCTATGATACAACTAAACACTGGAAGCAAAGACACAGAGATATTTTGACAAACTGGTTCTGGGGATCTTGCTCTTCTTCACCCTCAGTCCTTTGTGAAGCTCCACTTATGGTCTCAGTCCTTACCCTGTCCCTAGAGCAGAAGTGGTAGTGAGGTATTTGGGACCTTTTTCTGCTGTCCCCAGCAGCCCTGGGTTTGAGATGTCCGTGTATCTGCACAAACCCTACCCAGATTACTTTCTTGTGCCTACAGGTGCCCTGTGGTAGATACAAGCAGCTGATCTGCACTGCTCCAGCATGCTCAGGAAGAGAGGGAGCAGTGCTCTTGGCTGGAGAGGGTGAATGGGATGTATTTCCCTGAGCTGCTTCTCTCTTCTCTTTCTTAAAGCAGGAAAGCTCTGCAAGTAGCACTGTCCCAGCTTCCAGATGGAATTCTCCTGCCCAGGTAGGGTTGAGCTGGTTTGCCAGGACCATGGCCAGTCAGATTTGAATGTATACAAGGATGGAACCTCCCTAACCTTCCTGGGCAACCTGTGCCTGCATGTCTCCTTTTTCTTGCCTCTGGGGAATCACAAGGCCACAGCGAGGCATCACCAGGGATGTTGGGAGAGATTGCTTTGGAAAAGGTGAGCTGAGCTAAAATCTGTTGATGATGACAAGGAGCCAAATATTTAAAGATCTTATAAGGACCTCAGAATAAACACCAAACTAGAGGTAAGCACCTGACAGAAAGGCTCTGAAGCATCTGAGTTTGTGACTTAGCCCTGAGCCAGGGGTAGCTTTACTTCAGGTGTACACATCTGGGAAAACAACTTCCCAGTTATTAATTCACGTGAGATTGGAAAGCCTGGCAAGAAAAGTTTCAGCTCAGTAATCGCATGTAGCTAGAAAGGAGTTGGAATGGGAATGGGACCCATTTGCTGGTTTAGCAGACATTTCCTGGAGGTCTTCAGTTTGGGATTTTTCATTTCCTTTCTTGTTCTGTGTGGTTTTTGACTTCTTAAGGTTACAGCATCTCTTCCATTACTGTAAGGACTATAATATTTACTGTGCAAATAAACAACCTCAATCAACATGTAGCCAAGACAAGGAACATTTCAAAAACTGATACCAAGTTATCTTTAAGGATAACTATGATGAACTCAAAATTACCTATTAAAAGTCTTTATTTAAGTGTTAAAAATAGTCAAATTTCCTTGAAAAAACATTTAAAGAGTAATACTCTGTGTAATCACCCCACATATGATACATCATCTTGAAGTTTCAGGAACCCTTTGGTTGAAATTTTAACAGCTCTTCTTAAGAAATGCTAAACAGCAAATACTCTTTCCAGAAATAGCATCCACTGTAAACCTGTCAGACTATTACTTAGCTATTAACCTTTCTCGATGAAATTGTAATAGTGCTGCTTAAAAGAATGCTGAATATATCAGAAATATTTTACTAATACATAACAGATGGATACCATATCCAGAAATATTTGTACTGTAAACCAAAGCGCTAAGCAGTTTTACACTGAGAGGTCAAAGATGGGCAGGAAACAGTTTTCCCATCCCACAAAAATTTGAATTGTCATATTCTCCTACTCTCATGAATATACAGAATATACAAGAACCTGTAGTTTCCCATAATAAACTTTTTCTAAGTTTTTATTTGTTTGCTTTTTAATCCAAGCTCTTATCCTCCACACACAGTACGTATTTGTTATTTAACACATCTTTCTTGGGTACAGACATCCTGTCCTCAGAAGGCCTCAGACAGAACAGTCAATAGGTTTTCTTTTTGTCTCCATCTCCTTGACTGAAAACCATTTTCTTAATAGGTTAAAGAGTAAAATAAAGTGTTAGAGCAATGCTGTGACCTAACTGAAATACAGATTCCATATGTCACATACCTTTTATAACTCTCCATATGTGAGGATAACTGATTTTTCCATGCTGTTTACATTGCTGACTTCACTGTTGGACTTGGTCCTGGGTGTAACCTTTATTTTTAAATAAATGAGGTTTGGGAAAACTTAGAGTTGCCATTTTCCAACAAGTTATAAGTATGGGGAGTGGGACCCTTGCATTTGGAAAACTTCTGTGAAGATGTGCTTTTTATTAATCTTGTATAATAGTTATAGCTGTGGCTTTAGCTGAAGAACATGTTTCTATAAAAGGATGGAATATGTTTCCAAACAATGTCTTAGTTCAAAATAGTTTGCCACTTCTTGTGAAATCTAACTACAGCTGAAAAAAGTACCCTGTGTCTTCCATTTGAGAATGAGTATACACTCTGCTAAATGGTTATGTTATTGGGCAGGAAGATTTGGATGTGGGAGAGAACAAAGTATTATCATGTGTATGTCTATAAAATGAGAAAGAAGTAAAGCTGATGATTTATTTTTAATAACTATGAAGCAGTTTTTCAGGAAATTTTGATGGTGAGATGGAAGCAAAAACCTCGTGGTCAAAAGATGTTTCATCCTACTATTATGAGAATATGATGTAGCAAAGATGCATTAGCAGTGATTTTCTAGCACTGGCAGTTTGTACAGAGTATCTCTCCTGACTGGCGATACATGTACAAATAACACATTGCCTTGAAATTTATTCATTTATTCTGAATTACCACACTAATTTCCCCTCCAGATTTATGACCAGAGCTTTTAACTCATTAAAGCATGATTTCATGAAAGTTTTTGTTCTTCTCAAACAAGAACTATGTCTTTTCTATGCATGTTCTTCACAAGGTGTAAATTCTATTCCATGAGCACTGAAATTATGAAGTTAGAGATGTTGTAACTTTCCTGTTAATTAAAGGCTTTAAATCCAGATGGGCATCTTTATAACTATATATTTACATAGATATATGTTCAACTTAATTTGAGCCTTCTATAGTTTGATTCAAGAATCACTAGATAAAATTACATGGCCTATTCAGTCCATTGAGTTTTCATCAATAATCCTTAAATGTACCAATTCATGTTAAGCCGTTTTGCATTTTTACATAACCAGCATGCCTTTATTAAGTATTTACTACTTGTGTTGTTAATTAGTGGCAGGGATGTAATCTGCTTAATGTAGCTCTTTAAACACTTTGTTTTCACCTTTTTTTTTTTGTTTCAAAATATGATTTTTTTCAGTGACAAGAAACACTGAAAATTGCCATAGAGACTGTTTAGGATTTTAATGTAGCAGTAAGCCTGGATACATTATTTCAATACCTGAAAAAAAATTATATTATTTTTAAAATTTTAATATTTCCTGTCCTTTAAAACTCTAAATTCTATAATTTCTTTCAACTAAGAAACCCAAGAAATATTAGAGGTAAAGGTTTTTAATTTTTTTTTCAGAAAAAATAGCTATTTAGAGACACTACTTTCTCATGAACCTCCTGCAACATAGAGAACTTTTTCAAAATGCCTTCTGATGTAATTTTAAATTCTATTTTGACAGTATTTTTCCATTGGGTTATCTTACCTCAGGAAGGACTCTTCTACCAAGTTAACCTGCTGAGGAAAAGCAGTGGTATGACTTCACAGCTGAAAAGCTATTCCATTGTTGGCTTTTTTCTGCCCAAGTTTTTAAAAATTATTATTTTATATTTTCTAATGAGATACATGGTTTTATTTAATAATCAAAAGAGGCCTGGCAGAAATACCTAATTTGCTCTGATGTCTTTTAATCAACTTTGCTCCTGATGTGGTCACAGAATGGTGTTTGTGTTCTCATGGGCCAAGGGTGCAGTACCTGGAAGGAGCCTTTAGGAGAGATGGAGAGAGACTATTTACCCGGGCCTAGAGTGAAAGGACAAGGGGGAACGGCTTCATACTGAGATACAGTAGGTTTAGATTGGATATTTAGAATAAATTATTTCCTGTAAGGGTGGTGGAGTTGCCCAGAGAAGTTGTGCCCCAGTTGTGCCCAGGGTGCCCCAGGCTGTATGTGGCTCTGAGCAACCTGGTCTACATTGAAATTCCTAGTTTGGAATTAGGTGATCTCTAAGGTACTTCCCAACCCAGGCCATTCTATGCCTCAATAATAATATAGTCCTGTTCATCTTCTACCTTACCTACTCCAGTTATCTAAAATTCTGTGCCTTAGCAGAAATAGCTCTGTATCACTTTCCCCCTTAAAGCACCAAAGTGTGTCTGCTTCTGATATCTCCAAATCTCTTCAAGATTTGTCTCTTCAGCCACCCAGGCTACTTCCATCCCACCCCACTGTTGAGACAGTCACATCAACTCACACCCTTTTCCCAGAGCTTACCCTTCTCTGACCACCTCTCAGAGCCTTTTAAACCTCTCTTTGTCTCTTATTTTGCAGCATGGAAACAGCTCAGAATGGTGGGATGACAAGGAAAGAGATGGTTGTGTGTGATTGTATCCTCAATGTTCTTTCTAGGAGGTTGTTTTCCTGTAGTTGGTTGTGTTGTTTCCTTCCTTGATTTTTTTCCCTGGCTTTCCATTAAGGTACAAGTGTACACTTCTACAGAGATGTTTTACAACTATTTTCTCTACCACCCTAGCAAAACATTAACAAAATATTAGCGCAGCATGATGCATAAAATTGCCAGTAGTTGCAGCTTCTTAATCTGATGTTGTAACAAATATGGGTCCTGCCAGTTCTAGCTAATTTGCACTTTGAACTTTTCCAGTATTTCTGAGGACAAGGAATGTGCAATGCTTTTCTCTCCTAATGGATAAGGTCCCACACTAAATCCATGGAGAAATACATGTCCATGCACTGAATCATCGCTGGATTTCTGAGAGATAATAGCTGTTCCAGATCAGCCTTGTTGCCTATGTTAATCTGGATGGTAGCTCAAGAAGGTCTTAAATACTTGAATGTGGATCTATTTTTAAGGCAAGTTTTCTCTGTGACTCAAGAATGAAGTGCACAATCTTCTGGAAGCAGCATGGATTGTTAATTCCTTCTCTTTTTCATTTATATGTATAATTTCTCTCTTGTGCTTGGAAGTGCATACATATAGACACTATAAGCTTTTTACAGTTAATAAGGCTCTTGGCATTTTTAAGCCTTAGTCTTGACTAGACTTACTTGTTTTATTCTGCTTTCCTCCTGTGGCAGTTTGGTAAGCGTTTGAATTTAGTTTTTTAGTGAAGTTCCTTGTGATCACTCTGCATGAAGGGCAGAAGTAACACAAGAATGATTGAACTGATTGACTATACTCCTCCCTGCTATGTTCTCCTCTTCACTGGTATTTAAAAGGAAGAGGGATGGAGAGCTTTGTAGATGATCTTCGGACTATATGTTTTTGTTGTGTGGTCTTTCTATTATTTCTGTATTTAGAGCATCAAAATAATTAACTAGTGGAATTAAACTCAGTACCAGGATAACCAATTAAATACATTTAACCAGACACAAAAGCTTCAGGAAGTTAGAAGACAAAAGAAAGCTCTCAAACATTAAATTATTGAAGTTTTGAGCAGCTGGATGCAGCTGGAATAAAATTGGAGCTGCTTGAAAAATGCAGTTAAGTCTATCTCTGTGTAAGAGATAGTGTGATGTGATTGTTAATGGTAGTTGGATGGTTGGTTGGCCTTGATGACTCAAGGGTTGTCTTCCTATCTTATGTTAATGGACACATAAAAGAAATTTATTTCATGGAAAAGTAGTCCCTGTTGGTGTAATAGAACAAATGGAACTTCCACATTTATTGATAAATCCTGCAATTTTTATCCATAAACTGTTGGAATGTTAGAATTATGCTCTCAGTATTATTAACTCTGATTAAAATTTAGGTTCAAAGCATTTATGACGAAGTGAGCACCTCTGGAATTCTTCTGGCATCCATCACACTATTTTAGGTGGTTATCTCATCTGAACTTGTAAATGGAGCAATTTTAAGGGAATGTTGAGGTTAGATAATGCACACAGAGGATTGCCAAGTGAATCTTTGACCTGCCTTCTGAATCAGTAGTAAGCAAATAGTTTGCTGAATAAATTATATCAATGGATCTGCAACAACCAGGAAGGTACATTTCCAAGTAAAACACATGATGAACTTAGGTTTTTTTATGGTTATTTACAGACCATGGGGTATTTGGACATCCTAATAACCTGACAAAACTCTGATATAGGAATTATTTTTCTGCTTATGTTCCTCTCATTTCAACAAGGTTGTTCTCCTTGTTCTTCTCCTAAGCCAGAAGCTCAGAAGGTTTTTGGACTGGTGAGCCACTCTTAGGGCCTTTGCGTGCCTCAAACACTTACCTGTAATAAGCATATTTACTAGGTTTAGAAAACCCCTGGGGCAGCTATGGTTATGTATATTGCTTGTACACCACTTCTCTGGACTTTAAGAATCAGTGTTATAAAGTTATTGCCAGGACTACTAATAAACAATTACTTTCTTTTGAAAGATACATGTAACTTTTGATCAGCTGCAGTAGTCAATCGTTTAATATTCTTAATTTTTGCTGTATTTTGGTGTAAGGATATATATAACTTTTGTTGCTTGTTTTCTTATTTTTATAGAAGTGATCATTTGTCATTATTAGTATGTATTATTGTTGCTGATGTTATTACACCATGAAATTAAGGGCCATCTTTAGGAGGATTCACAAATACGACCTGCTTCATCCATGGTCTTTCCTACCTTAGTAATTAGGGCCAATTTTTGTGGATTGGTTCTGTTTGTATTCCCCAGCAGGCTGAAAATAACTGCATAAAGAAGTGTAAGGCCTAGTTTGGTCCTCTGCTCTTAGATGAGCTAAAAAGGAAGGAGCTGGAAGTTTTGGGCTGTGAGAGTAGACAATACTTAGTACCTATTTTTAAATCATCCTTTCCTGCCTGCTTGGATCAGACTTTTCCAAACTCATCACTGTTAGAAATATTAGGCTATTGTTACCCCAGAGGCTGTGGTCATGTGTAAAAAGAATTTTCTCTTACCACATTCAGACAGAGTAATTTCTTTTGATGCATGACTGTATTTCCACTGCCACAAAGGGTGAGGCCCAATCCTTGCCTAGAGTATTTAATGGCCTCAATTAGTTCCCAATGCTTCAGACTGCCATATGCATTTGATAGATTTCCTCACCTTTTTTTTTTCTTTTGCACAGAACTTGTTGCAAAATGCTGAGGTATGTACAGGAACCCACTTGGGAAGTTTTCTCTTGGAGATGAGTCTATGCCTGGTCAGGCTCTGAGTAACATGAACAGATCCCTCAGGATGAGGAATGTTGTATAAATGCCAGGTATTAATGCAGTAATAACATTTCTCAAATTAAGGGATCAACAGTTTGTCAAGTAACAGTATTAGGTAACAATTGTCAAGTTCTGAGACAGCAGTGATAGTTTTAAAATGAAAGTGAATGCTATTTAGTAAGCCTAACTCTTAGTTCCTGAACAGCGTTGAAAATTGCATTGATTTGAAGAGCACATATTTCTCAGCAATTTTTTTCTTTTTTGTATTAAAGAGAAAACAATGCTCCCTGAGAACAGCCTGCCTCTAGAAAGGTGATCATGGATCACCCAGACATAGCTTTTAGAAGGCCCAGTTTACTGAGAAATGCCAGAATATTATCTCCTGGGATTACTGAGGAAGAATTTAGTGTCTCTGCACTAGCGGTTGTTTCTTAACTTATAATTAAAAAAAAAATAAAAAAAACAAAAAGGACAGGAAGGGAAGAAAGGAAGGATTATAAATTAATATTATTATATTTAAGCTATGATTCTCCATTGCCTTTGCCAAAGTCTTTTATGGAAAGTGCTGTGTTACAAATAAAAATGCAGTCAGTAGAAAAAGCCACACTACCATGAGTGCACCCATATGGCACTTTGCAGTATGGGAAAATATATACTATTTACAGAAAAAAAGAGAACCCAGACCACAGAAGCTGAATTATATATGGGGCAAAGCTTATTCTTTTGTATGGATATATAGTAAGAATGAGCTATCCAACAGTGATGCTACTGCAGATGCTTCTGAGGTAATTTGCAGTCATGATACACAAATGCTGCTTAAAGGGTGTTACAGAGTAAGGATGGACATGGCCTTTTAAACTTGCTGGGCACTGGAGCAGGGAAGCAGGCAGTGCAGGAGAAAAGATGAAATTTCTTACTCCTACCTTGCACTTACAGCAGTGGCTTCTCTAGTGAAATTTTATGAGCTTCCATGCTGCAATAATGCTGAGAAAGGACCACAGAGGGTATTTTTTATTTTTGTTTGGAGATGATTTGGAGGGAGGTTTTTGCTTATTTATAAATAAAAATTCCCTGCATTTATGAATACCCACCCTGCCCAGGCTGTCCTCAGTGGGCTGAACTTGTCTGAGCTGCTTTGCAGTAAGTCAGAGCCTCCCAATTCTGTCTAACACTTTCCCCTGAAGCTGCTTTATTCCTAGAATTATAATATGATAGAATAGTTTGGTATAGAAAAGACCTTAAAGATCATCCCTTTCCACTCCACTCACCCCCCTTTCTGGCAGGGACATTTTACACATCCTAGGTTGCTCCAACCCCATCCAACTTGGCCTAGACCACTTCCAGGGATAGGCCATCTACAGCTTCTCTGGGCAACCTGTGCCAGGGCCTCACCACCCTCACAGGGAAGAATTTTTAACCTAAATTTCTCCTCTTTCAGTTTGAACCCATTACTACTTCTCATATCAATATAGTTCCGAAGAAAATTCCTGATTGCTTTGTTTTTTTAATTATTCTCACATATCAACAACTGGTCAGGCTTATTCAAAACACAAAAAAAATTTCCTAAACCTCTTTTACATCCTTTAACTGCAGCTATCAATAGCACCCCAGCTATGAAAGGTGCACTGTCACAAGAGCTGGGACTGCTCACCCAGTAATACCTGTAGGCACCTGTATCCAGCGTCGCATAAAATACCAATCACAGAGCCTGATCCAGTAAATTTTGCAAGGCACACATCCCTAAAGCCTCAATACCAAAGGAAAGAATCATAATCCAAGCCAAAAAACCCCAGCCACCAAACCAAACTGTACCCCTTCAGTCACCATCTGGTTTGAAATATTCATTAGAGAGAATATGGGCAGAACATGCTCCTTGCTTCAATAGCCCCCAACATGGTTTTATTACTGCTCTGTGCAGAGTTTAAAAAAAAAAAAAAGAAAAAATAGAAAGAAAAATTCCACAGCAACAAACTTAGAGAACATAGGAATCAGTCTCATTATGGAAGAAGGGAGAACTTTATGAAATATATTTACAGAAAAAGAAGGTGAGAGAAGGAAGAAAAGAGTACCGTACCAACTCCACTAGGGAAATAAAAGAGACTACCACCCTTATACCAACAGAAAGAGGCATAGAATTACTAGAAAAACAACTATAAAGACATCGTAAATCAAACAGCATAGAGTTTAGAACATCAAAAACGCAGAAATTTTCATCTATTATTAATTATGATAAAAAATTCTATCTCAGAATATTTTACACAGCAGCTGTTGCCAAGAAAATCTACATCTTCTTGAGCTGAGAAACTTTAAAATCAGAAGCAAATCTTTGTGTAGCCATTGGAGATAGCATAGATATTAACACAGTATTTCAATGTCTTATTTCCATTTTCCAGTCAATTAAAAACACAAATATGAAATACAGAAACTATTTTAATTTTATTTTGATCTTAGTTAAATATTTAACTGAGCCCAAATATC
The DNA here is from genome assembly GCF_001522545.3 of Parus major. NCBI lineage: Eukaryota > Metazoa > Chordata > Aves > Passeriformes > Paridae > Parus > Parus major. The sequence continues at coordinate 62,422,868 of NC_031773.1, forward strand.
CTGATGTCTATTTTGTATGTCTGCATGTGTTATGAAAATGCAGTCATCTCTCTAAAATTGAGTTATGGCTGTTAATCCATGTGGATTAGTAGTTCTAAAAAAGTAATTTATCTGTTCTTTTAATTCTTTCCCTTGTAGTAATTTTTATTTGATTGAGAATCACTTCTGAACATAGAGTCAGAGTTGAGATTCACCAGATATGCCCCTCTGGAAGCCTGTTAGCACTAACTGTGGCAGCTAAACCACAGTGACCAAATTTCTACCATTAATTTTTTATTAATTTGTGTTTTTTAAGGAGTTTGTTCAGGACTTGGGTCCATAAGTATAGATGCATTTCCCCCAGCAAGCATTTGGCCAGGGAGCAGGGGCAGAATTGCAGTTAGTACAGCCTGAGACTTTTGTCTCAAGAATGTGAAGATCCACTGCATCTCTTCACATTTTGCCATGTTAATTTAGATTGCAAATTCCTCAGGCTGGGAGCTGCATGGCTCTTTGTGGGCTACAGCTGTTGGCAGTGCTTAAGGAAATAAATAGAATGGACTGTTTCAGCTGGAAGGGACCTACAGGGATCATCTGTTCTATCTGCCTGACCACTTCAGGGCTGATCAAGATAAAGCATATTAATGGCATTGTCCAAACACTGGGTCTCTTGAACACTGACATTCTTGGGGCATCAAGAGCATTCACTGTTTCCTCTTTGGAATTAAGATATGCAGAGTTATAGCTGAAATATCCATGTTACCCTGTCCATGTGTTTCAGTGTGTTTTAATGGTAGGAGATATACTGATCTCAACATGCACTCAGTGCCTGGCCTTTCATCAGGGAATAATTTATTGCCATTTAAGTCACAAACTATAGTTCTTGTAAACAAATTAGTTATTATTTGTCTAGATAAAAGATAAGGCATACAAAAATATTTATTAAACCCTAACTTGTTAAAACAGAATGCTCTATTTGACGGAGGTGGTGGGGGGGAAGGGGGAAGAGAGAATTTTCAGGGGAAATACCAGTTACAGCAAACAGCTATAGCCAAGTCATCTCTCATGGTTAGTATTTGTCAACAGTGTAACACATTTGCATCAGTCAGGAAAGTCATCGAAGCTGTTCACTTGGAAGAATTGCAGTCTCTTGTTCTTGAAGCAGCAGTGAAATGACAACCTATAAAATGCTTGCAAAGATTTGAAAGGAAACATTTCAGGCACTGCCTGGAAAACGTGTGACTAAGGCTGTGAGAATAATTGTGATTTTTTCAGCTAGAGTGCCGAAACTAAAAAAGAGGGAGGAAAAAAATAAGTTAGAGTCAAACCAAATGGAACTTTGTTTTTTGTTTTTCTTGCCAAAATGGAAATCTGAAAACATTTATTTAGTGTAAAATGCAAACATACATTCCATTTCATCCAAAACAAAAATGTTCATTTTAAAGCATGAGGAGGAAAAGTAAAGGAAATAAAGGACTGGGATTTGCCAGGTTTTCAGAGGTGACAGCTTTTCACCTAGAAGCTGGTATGGGGAATGCTATATACATATACATGACTATTAATTGAGAAGTGACCCCCCATCTTATTGTGTGCCCTTAGCACAGGGACAGAAAACCAGGAGTTGCAGAGGCAAAAGGCTCTTCCCAAGGGCATCTTTGTGCCCACAACACAGTAGGAAGAAGTCAGGTTTCCTTCCACATGTGATGTGAACCTCTGTATCCTGCAAAAGCACTTCTGCTTCACCTGGGTATCAGCCCTGTGTGTGTCTCTTCTTTTTTCTCTTAGAGGCTGTCTGGAGCTGCAGGAATGCAGCTCCCTCAGCCATCTGGCTAAAGAGCCTTTTTCTCCACAGCTTGCTCCTGTTCTTTGGCACAGTGATTATTTAAGCACCTTGCAATACTTAAGCTTCTTAATAACACAGAACAGCTCTCAGGAAGGATTTGGAGCTACTTCCCTGAATATTCTGTCAGGAGATAGTGAGGGCACAGAGGTACATGGCAGAGCAAAGTCTCTCAACTCTATCCTGGTGAGAGTGGTTTCTCAAGTGTGTTGTGACCTACTCACATATTCAATGTGTGTGCAATGAAATGAGCTGAATGAGACTCAGTTTGCAGATACACAGCATCTGCACTGTCAGTCCAACATGACATTAATAAAGTTGTTAAACAGTCCAGATCCCATTTCAGGCACTCAGTCAGAGGATGACCCATTGCTCATAACCTT